>NC_056745.1:115764258-115859258 GCF_019279795.1 Protopterus annectens
CTTGTTGATCTAAGTTTCATAGTAACATTTTTATTCACTAGAAGTTCCTGAGTTTTGTTGTGATTGAATTTTAGACCAGAGATGTTTGCAAATAAGTCTAGATTATGTAATAGGTGATCTACTGAATTTTCAGTATCATTAGAAGTTACTAATAGGTCATCAGCAAACAGTTGTATCATGGAGGATAATTTGTCTGACACTTTATATCCTTTAGCACTGTCATTATTTTTATTTCTAACATAATTTGCAAGAGGCTCAATAGCCAGGACAAAAAGTAATGGGGAGAGGGGGCAACCCTGTCTAGTACCTCTTAATATTTTGAATGGATTAGACAGATAAGATCCAATCATTACATAGGCTATGGACTTTTCATATAGTTTTTTTAATTAATCCTATAAAGTTTGGGGAGAAATTGTACTTTTGCAGAGCTTTAAACTGATATGGCCAACTTAGGGAGTCGAAAGCTTTATCTATATCAAGGGTTAAAATAGAAAGCTCTTTTTTTCGTGTTTGCTAAGTCAATTAAGGACAGTAATCTAATTACATTGTCTTGTAACTTTTTGTTTTTGATAAACTCAGTTTGGTCTTTATGAATTAATATTAAAATAATATTATTTAATCTGTCTGCTAAGATAGACATGAATATCTTGTAGTTAAGCAAAGAGATTGGCCTGTATGATATACAAAGGTTGGGCTGTTTATTTGGTTTTAAGATGGGAGAGATGATAGAATATTTCCATAAGGGAGGGATGTTTGCTGTAGTTTTAACTTCTTGGAATGCATTGAGCAAGATTTTCAAGGTGTTATCAGGTAAGCGTTTGTAAAATTCGCGAATTAGATCATCCAGCCCTGGTGCCTTTTTTGTCTTAAGATTTTTGTTTGTTCTTTTAATTCATTAAAGGAAAAAGGTTTAGCTATGTTATTAATATTGTGTTTGGATAGTTTCTTTTGAATATTATTAGCAAGAAAGTTGTCTACTTTTATCACTTGTAGATGAGTTATTATTAATATTCTTGTAATGGTTTTTAAAACATAATAAGATATTTTTCAGTTCTATAACTTTGATAGTCTGATTATTTCTAGTGTATATTATTTCTTTTATATGACTTTTCTCATTTAAATATTTAGATCTAGTCACAATAATGTGCATACTCTTGGGATTAATTGAGTAGCATTTTAATCTGATTTTTTCCAGATTTATTGATATTTTATGCTGCATGATATCCTGATATTCCTTGCTCAGTTTACCTATGTCAGTTAATGCACATTTGTCATTTGATGTAAGTTTTAGTTTAAGTTCATCAATTTCTTTTTGTATGGTTACCATTTTTTGTATCCCACTCTTTCCTTTTATTTCTATACCAACTCTTGACTTTACCACATAACACTACCTTTAAAGCATCCCAAAGTGCAACCTCTCTGTCACCTCTGTTTCACATCACTGTGATAAACCTCACCAATCTAAAAAGCTTGGAAGGCACTATTTGTTTGGTTTTTCTCTGTGTCACATCAGGAAAATGCTTTCCAGCAATGGAGTTCTGCATGGAGCAGACAAACTTGCTAACATACAACACCTCCCCCTCCTCCCAGGATGCTGATATGTTCCTGCCAATTAGGACTCATTCTGATCTAGATCTTTTCATTGCAATGATGTGGTAATGGCCCCAGTGACACCAGCATATATGACTGAGATTCATTTATACATGCCAATTGTGTATGCTGACAGTAGGCACACTGCTCTGTAAGGCAAAATAGTGCAGTACAGCACACCTTAACAATAACAGTATTGTACAACACACCTTAACAATAACAGTATGACAAAACACACCTTACCAATAAAAGTACAGTATAGCATACCTTACCAATAAGAGTGCAGTACAGCACACCTTGCCAATAACAATACAGTACAACACACTTTAACAATAACAGTATGGCAAAACACACCTTACCAATAAAAGTACAGTACAGCACACCTTACCAATAACAATACAGTACAGTACACCTTAATAATAACAGTATGGTAAAACACACCTTACCAATAAGAGTACAGTACAGCAATAAGAGTACAGTACAACACACCTTACCAATGACAGTACAGTACAACACACCTTAACAATAACAGTATGGTAAAACACACCTTACCAATGAGAGTACAGTATAGCACACCTTACCAGTAAGAGTGCAGTACAAAACACCTTAGCAATAACAGTATGGCAAAACACAGCTTACCAATACGAGTACAGTACAGCACACCTTACCAATAACAATACAGTACAACACACCTTAACAATAACAGTATTGTAAAACACACCGTACCAATAAAAGTACAGTACACCTTAACAATAACAGTACAGTACAACACACCTTTACAATCACAGTATTGTAAAACACACCTTACCAATAAAAGTACAGCATAGCACACCTTACCAATAAGAGTACAGTACAGCACACCTTACCAATAACAATGCAGTACAACACATGACCGATGGTAAACATCTATAATGCATAAGAAGGCACTGTACATGTGATCAGTGCATTAGACATGCCATTGACTCAGTGTGCTCCTATCAGACTGCATTAGGCTGTACACCATACACAACAGTTGAGGTGCATTGAGTGTCACAATTAAGCTGTGTACAAGGCCCTTTTGTACAACCACTAATACCAATGCCAGTTACTCCAAAATACAAAAAGTCTTAGTATGTATTTGGTTCTTATTTTGGGAAAGAAAAACTAACAGAGATAACTTGAATAAAGGCAGGTCCAAGCAAAGTAAATAAAGTCAACAAAGTAATAAAAAGGAACAGCCAACATGGCACTAAAAATAAAAGCATAAAACTTTAATTAAAGTTTTATGCTTTTATTTTTAGTGCCATGTTGGCTGGTCCTTTTTATTACTTTGTTAGATTTATTTTGGGATGTTGGAGGTATCAGCTCTTTTGCATTGTAAATAACCATGAGATTGTGACTGTGTCCCCAGGGACTACCACAATTCGTGTCTGTGAACTGGGATCGCCACCAACAGTACAATAAACACATTGTGCAAGATGCATTTATGCATCTGTACACTACTGGCTTGAATAAATCAGATTAAAATTAACATATCATCATATTTAATGCAAGAGCTTAAGAGAAATGTAAACACTGACCTGTGTCTTGGGATTTAACCTGGGACCACCCCCACATTCACTGCAGCTGTCACTACCACTGGACTAACAAGGTGCCTCTAGATAGCTAGGTACCTGGTTTTCCACAAGACTAGTTCTTTCTCTCAACTAAGAAACCATCATGAGGGTGATTTTTTAAATACTTGGGGGTCATGGTTTCAGTCTCCAGATAAGGGTCTATGTTTTCTTTGCCTGTTAAATTGTTAATATCTTTAAGAATAAAATCAAACTGGAAGAAGGACATAGAATGAGAAAGATAGATTTCTTTAAGAAGATGACATTATTAAGGAAAACTTCCAGGTAAAGATGGACATGATAAAGACAAAAATGGAAAAGACCTAGTAGAATCAGAAGATATTAAGAACAGGTTGAAAATAAAAAGGATCCTAACATCACTGATATTTATGATGGCATATTCCATCATCCAGTGTGCCATATACCTTGGAGAGTGAAGCTAAATGGGCCATAGAAAACCTTATTAATGACAAGGCTGCAGGAATTTATAAAATTCCTGCTGAATTGTTTGCAGTCCTATAAAATATGCTGTTACAGTGTTGCTTGGAGTTTGGCACCCAACTTGGAAAACACAACAGTAGCCATTGGACTAGAAATTGTATGTTTGTATTCCAGCCCCCAAAAACGGCAATGCTAATGAGTACACAAATTATCAAACCATTGCACTCATCTGACAAGGTAGCAGGGTAATGCCCAAGAACCTGCAAGTTACAATCCAGTAATACGTGGACTAAGAACTGACAAGTATACAAACTGGTTTTAGAAGGGACAGAGACAGCAGATACCAAATTGATAACATCCACTAGATAATGCAAAAAAGGAGTTCCAGAAAAAATATTAACTTCTACTCTCAAAAGCCTTTGTTTATGTAGCAAGTTCTTAGAAATATGGGGCTACTGGGCCTCTTTCTTTGCCTCCTGAGGAGTCTGTATGCAGACTAAGACACAGCAGTTAAAGCCGAATGTGGAGCAACTAAAGGGTTGTACACTAGGAAAGGAGTGCAACAACTCTGAACATTGTCACCCTACTTATATATGAAATGTGACAAACAAGTCTGAACATTGTCACCCTACTTATATATGAAATGTGACAAACAAGTCTGAACATTGTCACCCTACTTATATATGAAATGTGACAAACAAGTCTGAACATTGTCACCCTACTTATATATGAAATGTGACAAACAAGTCTGAACATTGTCATCCTACTTATATATGAAATGTGACAAACAAATCTGAACATTGTCACCCTACTTATATATGAAATGTGACAAACAAGTCTGAACATTGTCACCCTACTTATATATGAAATGTGACAAACAAGTCTGAACATTGTCACCCTACTTATATATGAAATGCTGACTTAAACAAGTCTGAACATTGTCACCCTACTTATATATGAAATGTGACAAACAAGTCTGAACATTGTCACCCTACTTATATATGAAATGTGACAAACAAGTCTGAACATTGTCACCCTACTTATATATGAAATGTGACAAACAAGTCTGAACATTGTCACCCTACTTATATATGAAATGTGACAAACAAGTCTGAACATTGTCACCCTACTTATATATGAAATATGACAAACAAGTCTGAACATTGTCACCCTACTTATATATGAAATGCTGCGTTAAACAAGTCTGAACATTGTCACCATACTTATATATGAAATGCTGCGTTAAACAAGTCTGAACATTGTCACCCTACTTATATATGAAATGCTGACAAACAAGTCTGAACATTGTCACCCTACTTATATATGAAATGCTGACTTAAACAAGTCTGAACATTGTCACCCTACTTATATATGAAATGCTGACTTAAACAAGTCTGAACATTGTCACCCTACTTATATATGAAATGCTGACAAACAAGTCTGAACATTGTCACCCTACTTATATATGAAATGCTGCGTTAAACAAGTCTGAACATTGTCACCATACTTATATATGAAATGTGACAAACAAGTCTGAACATTGTCACCCTACTTATATATGAAATGCTGACTTAAACAAGTCTGAACATTGTCACCCTACTTATATATGAAATGCTGCGTTAAACAACTCTTAACATTGTCACCCTACTTATATATGAAATGCTGACTTAAACAAATTAGATGTTGGAATCAAAAACTGCCAGGAGAAAACCCAAGGTATGCATATGATACCACTTTGATGTATGAAAGAGAAGAAGACCCGAATAGCCTGTTGAAGATGATGATGATGATGATGATGATGATGATGATGACGTTTTGGGTTAGAAGTGGGAAAAAGTGGAGGTAGCCACTGATTTTATTTTCCTAGTCTCAACATCTCTGCAGATGGTGAATGCAGCCAAAATAATTAAAAGATGCTTTTCTTTTCATAAGGAAAGCTGTGGCAAACCTGGATGAGGTTTTAAACAGCACAGACATCACATTTTAAATAAAGGTCCATGTAGTCACAGTCATTTTGTGAGAGTTAGACTACAAGTATGTCTGTGCACCAGAAAATCGATTCTTTTGAACTTTGACATTGGAGAAAACGTTCAAGAATTATGCAGATTGCAAGAAGATCAGTCTAATCAATATTTAAGAAAAAAATGCAGACTACATATTGGACGGTCTGAACACAAAACTAAAACTCAATTACTTCCGCCAAATAACATGAAGACAGAGTTCACTACAAAGGCACTAATAATGGGGAAGGTCAAAGGTAAAAGAAGAATTGGGCACCAGAAGCTAGGATGGGTAGACAGCATTACTAAAATAATTTATATGAATTTGCAAGAACTTAAAGAAACAACTCTTGATGGACGTGCCTGGTGTACTAAAGTCCTTGGGGTCACAAAGAGTAGGACTCAACTGAATAACTAAAAACACAATAAAATCCTACTCATTGATAAATAACTCATCATTTTAGACCTTGACAGTAGAAACTGTGCCGCAGTAAATGACATACATGAAAACAAACAGATACTGGCCTCAGTAAGCCAAATAAATCTATTCAGGATACTATGACTTAGTTATGTGATTTATTAACATTTGCATTTATAAATGCATATTGGTAAGAACAAATACACAGGTAAATTAAACGGAAAACCTTTGGGTGAAATCAAAAATTAATAAGGTATATATCAGAAAAAACATTAACTAGTCAACAAGTTACAAATGAATTTAATATAATAAATGTAGACAGAGTAAGTCTCCAGAAAATTTTACTCTACTCCAAAAATTTATGCAAAATTATTAATGATTCGTCCTTCAAGTCTAAGCCAAAACTTATAAACTATATTCAAGAACTGATTTATGATAACCATAACTGGCCAAATTCAACATCTAAACTATACAAGATTTTAATAGTCTACAAGGCTAAAATAGATCAAAGCACTTGGAATTTTATTTCTAGAGGTTTATCAACAAATCTGTCAAACGATTGTAAAAATAATCTTCTATACTCCATTAAACTAACTTCTAATACACAAACATGGCGAATCTTCACCTGGAAATTTTTGCATAGAGCCTTTTATACTCCAAATAAAATAGCTAAATTCAACTCAAATCAAAATGTTATTTGTTGGAGATGCTCTTTAAGCTGTGAAGCGGATTGGTTTCATATATTTTATGATTGTATTAAAACGTTTTGGGAGAAAATTGGCAATTTTCTTCAAGCTATTTATAATGATACATTTGTTTTAACAAAGTCTTTAATTTTTTGAATATAGATGAATTAGTAGTTATGAATAAAAGAGATCAATATATTTTATGTACTATTCTGGCGATTGCCAGAAAGTGTATCACAAGGAAATGGAAATCTGCAACTCCTCCGTGTTTTGAAGACTTTATATTTCTACTTAAGGAGACTGCACAAAAGGAGATAAAAGTCAAGGAAGAAAGAATGTTCCCCAGAAAATGGTCAGACAACCCCTGGAACAAAATACTTACACTCATAGAAGTAATACAACTAGACACAATCTCCATCATATGAGTTCAAAGAGATATAGACTTTTGTGGACTTTTTTTTCTCTTCTTCTTCTCTGGATTTTTTATTAATTATTATTGTATTGTTTCTCCTTTGGGTCACTTGTAAATATTGTAAATAATGTTTTTGTTCCTTTTACTATTATTGAATTGTAATCTAATTTTACTGGTTTTCTATTTCTTCTCAAAAAACAAAATAAAAATTTGTTGAGTAAAAAAAAAGAAAAAAGAGATGCTACTACTTAGCTTTCAAAAGTTATTCCAGTTAAAAAAAAAGATTAAAGTATGGAAACTAGTTAACATTATTATTGTCACCCACATCAGAATACTTGTTTATCTCATTATCAAATGTTTATGTGTTTATTTATTCTATAGGTAAGTAAACTGGAGCAACAGAGCCCTTTTTCATTCATGATTTAGTTACATATAAAATGAATATAATGATAATCTAAACAGAGCATGGTAAAGTAAGTATCATTATTAGACTAATATTCAATCAA
This sequence comes from Protopterus annectens, assembly GCF_019279795.1. Lineage (NCBI taxonomy): Eukaryota > Metazoa > Chordata > Ceratodontiformes > Protopteridae > Protopterus > Protopterus annectens. Next base: position 115,771,904 of record NC_056745.1, read on the forward strand.
TAGTTAAGGAATAACATAATACATAATACTCACATACAATCTGTTAATGACACTATGAAAAGGTTAGCCTGTTACTAGCCTGCTAATTAAATAGATATAACAGAAATAGGAATCATGTGATTGAAGTCTGGCCACTCCATTCACCATGCTCATGCAGAAATATTGTACGTTTTGTACAGAACCCGAAAACATGCCATACAGTGTTAGGGTTACAAGTAAGGAATTTCAGACTGTCTGCTGTTTAATGGACTATGCGTTATCTTTGCAAGCATATATTATCACAAGGGACACAATACTGCACGCTGATGGTCTTAGAATGTTTGGATTGCCCTTAATTGTAAATAAGACTTATTTTTTACTTATTACATTTGTTAACCAGGTAATGTCCGTCTGGGCCAGGATTCCATTTTCAGCGGAGACCCTGGGAGAAAAGCTCCAAGAAATAACAATGTTAACACTAATGATTACAGATAAAGAAATACAAATGACAGAAGTATACATATGTAAAATATTGCAGACACAAATAGTAATAGTGAGAGTGTGACTCCTAACGGTAGAAATTTCAAGAACAAGGTTAATGATGAAGAGCTGATTCTTTGATGTAGCATTTTACAGTTGTCCACATTAAGCACGTTTAAACCTAAGTGTTGTTGATGTGGACAGTCGTACAGTGATAGGCAACCAATTAAACTCCTTGATTGTGGAGTTGTATTGTGCCATTATTGCATGTCTATCTTGTTTTGGAATATCTCTATTTGTTTTTTTTTTTCTTTATGAGTACAGGCTGAAGCAGTAATAGAAAGTGCATATTAAAGGGCTGATAGTGGCACTCCTTTTTCATTTTCAATCTTAGTCTGCCTATTGAGGAGGCAGTGCACCTTATGGGAAGCATTTGTTAAAACAGAGACATTGTCTGCCATTTTAAGGATACAATTAGAAAATTGAAATGAGGGGGTCAAGTCAAACCCCAAAGTACTTGTACATCTGCACATTTTTGATAATCTTACATGAGTCTCAAGAATGTGGCACATGGTATGCATACTGAGTCATACAGAGGTGCCAAATAGCAAATATTTTGCCTTGAATGGATTAAATCTGAGTCCCCTCTGCTTCAGTGCAAGGCTAATATTGGTCAGCCTGTCCTGAATGGTGTTCTTTTCTAAAGGAAGACAACTGTTAGAGGTCCGGATGATTGTGGCAACAACAATGAGAAGCAAATTCCTGCATGCAAGGCTAATTTAAGTGAATTAATGTAAAAGATAAGTAGGAGCGGTCTGACGCTAGAACCTTGAGGGGCACTGGACTCAATGACTTGTGGCTTCTACTGACCCCTCCAGCGGTTGCCAAGAAATAACAGTTTTGCAGGCAATCAGCGAACCAAGCTTGAGTGTTTAAACTCATGTCATAGAGTGAAAGCTGCTTAACCAACACTTTTTTAAGTGGTTCACAGAGTTAAAAGCTTTAGAAACATCAATAAACACAGGTCCAGGGAGTTTGCCTACACTTATTACATTAAATAAACTGTCAGTGAGTGTGATAATTTGTACCATAGCCCTTGCCAAATCTGGCCCCTCACCTCTATGCATGCCATATGCTTCAGTGTAATCTTTAACTTTTGTAATTATTGCATCTTAGGTATATTGCCAAAAGAGATGGATGCAGAGCTGACATGTAGGAATCAGGCTGGAAGTCTGATCCTTCTTTTAGAATGGCCAAGATATTAACAATTGTCCACAAGCCAGGAAATACTCTCATACTGAGAAATGTGCAGGGGCACTCATTTTATTCCAATTTTTACTAACCTCAAAAAAACTGACCTAGCCAGACTGGATGACTGCTACCATAAAATCACCAACTTCACCACTAATTTGTCATATAGATCCTACCACTGCACTGTGCTTCACCAACTAAACTGGCTAGAATTATCCAACCTTCTAACCCTCAACGAAATTACCACTGCACATACCATCATAACCCAACCTAATATATGTCTAGCCCTCCATAATCTCATCCAACCCTACTCAAACAACTGAACTCTTAGATCTACCAACAAATCCCTACTAAAGGCCACCAAATCTAGCAACAGCTGTAGCGACTCGCTTTACTTTACTCCAACCAGATCTACAAAGCACAGAATTCCATCCCCCAGCATATCCTTAACACTACCCGCCCAGGCAAGTTTAAACAGCTTCTCAAGGCTCACCTAACCAACAACTGGCTCTGCTCATGTATCTCCCCAGCTAACCTGAAGCAGCTACACCTGTCGTTCCCTGCTCTCGTTCTCTGATCGCAGCTACTTACCAAGCTTCACTTCCTTCATTCTATCCCTTACCATCTGAGTCTCCCTGCTATTACTGACCTCCTCGCCCTTCCAGCTCCCTGCCTCTGACCCTTCTACTGAGATTCTCGATTCACTGTTTCCTTTCCTCTCCTCAAACTCCACTCCATACTCTGTAATACTTGCTTTGTTAAACAAACTGTGCCAGTCTCACATCTGTAAAATTCAACAGCTTTGATGTTAGAGGTATGTAAACTGACAAACATCGTTGTATGTTATTTGACAATCATTGCTGAATATTATTCTATTTCCTACTCTGTATAGTATTGTTCTGTTTCCTGTGTTCTTGTATGTGGAGCTTTTCTCCTCGGGCCTCTGCTGAATCTGGGCTATTAGCCCAGTCGGACTTTCCCAGTAAACATATGTTAAATAAATAAAAAAATATACAGTTTTCTATTTTTCTGGAAAAATCTGGAAAATCCTGAATTTGGACCACATGACTATTAAAAAAGTGGGTTTTTCATGGAATTTGGAATTTTAGTCTCAAGCACTCATATGCCATAACTCATATTTCTTCTTGTAGACACCGCTTATAAGATGGTTAGTTGGCTTTACAGAAAATATGGTGCAGAATGTTATGCACCTCCTTCACTATAAAGAAAAGGAAGTTACTCTAAATGAGCCGAGAAATACAAAACAAATTGGAAATGTGTGATGGCTATTCAACAGAATTTTTTGTAAAAAAGAAGGATTGTGAATGTGAGGGACCCCTACTTCGACAAGAGCCAGCAGGTGTTTGTATGATACTCTTCGGCCTTACACCTACTGGAATGTTTTTGTTTCCTTTCAGAATAAAGGCTCACTAGTTTCTAAAGCTACCTAGATTGTTCTAGATTTATTATAACATAATATAGAGTATGTCGTCATAAGATTATATCTTCCTTGCTTTTTTTCACCTCTACATTGGCTTCATTTTTAGCTATGATTATAACAGTTATTACAATGTATTGAATGATTTATTATTACAATGTATGATATTAGAATATGCCAGGACCCTTTTCATATAATCATTTTTTTGTAGTATAGTGAGCTGAAATTTGCACATCTGCAACTTATCAAGCAGGCAGTCATTTGTCCTTAGTTACCCTTCACATCACTCACTGTGCTGTTTTTGAGACCATGTCTGATATGCTGATTCACGAGGTAACATAAGAATTTTCTCTCTCCTTCTTAAGAGTGAAAAACAATAAATGGTGTTTATTCCCTTATACCTTAATGGAACCTTAAACCAAAAGGTTACATTTGCAATTAGAAAAAGAACAGCTTTTACATGGGGTGCTTCTCACAGCCTCAACACCCATGGAAATTAAACGTGCTAACTCCAGGCTGGCACAAACATGAAGAAATGAGAAAAGACCATGACTTATGTAATGGTCAATGTAATGAACTTTGAGTATTAAATAATTTGACAAACTGTACCACTGATGGAAAACACCAGTGTGTCAGCATGTGATAAAATGCAAAATACATAAAGCGATAACTCATGTAACACACACACACACACACACACACACGTATATATATATATATATATATATATATATATATATATATATATATATTATATATAATTACACGTGTGTGTGTGTATATATATATATATATATATATATATATATATATATATATATACACACACACGTATATATCTACATACATATATATCTATATATATATATATATATATATATATATATATATATATATACACACACACACACACACACACACACACACACACACACACACACACACACACACAGACACGTATGTGTCTACATACATACATATATATATATATATATATATATATATATATATATACACACACACACACACACACACACACACACACACACACACACACACACACACACGCACTCACACAGACTATGATATTTGATAAAAAAAATGGTGACATACAAAATGTCAAAAATCACAAGGTATTGCAAACCTATTTAATGTAGGGGACAAACCCCCCTGCACATGTCATACCCCCTTGCTAATTATATACCAACTCTGCCATCGCACAACAGTGAGCAAAGGGCATTTTCCATACCATACAGTTATCCATGTCAAGGGTCCCTTGTTCCATGTCTTCCTTGACTTTATGCTGATTTTATGCTTATACTATATCAAATACTGTTAGTATGAACACCCCAAATGTGGAGGTTTTAAGCTAAATTGTAAATACCTGTGTAATACACCAGTGCTGCATTTTTGAACATGTATTTATGTTTTATAGAAATTGGATCGTAGGATCACAAATGTGGGAAACTTGATTTTCATCTGTAATTGAGATAATATTGCTGTTGTACGGTTAATGCTTTGCACATTTCATGGTTAGCTTGTTTTGCATTTCAAGCTTCATTGTACAGCTCCTGAAGTAATACCTGCAAACTACATCGGCCCATGTATTACAGGAGTGATGCTAATGCTGGGATGTGTCACAAAATACCATACCCTGATGGAATTGTGGGATAGATGCTTTGCCAGAGATGGCCAGCACCTGTCGTCCATGGGGTTCTGGATACTGCCTAAGGCTCTTGCCACCCTTACAGTGCCTTTTTTTAGGCAAGGTTCAAATGACAATCTCACCACCATAGCAGGTATAAACAAGCAAAATCTGAGGGTACTGCTACTCAATGCTAGAAGTCTAAACCTCAAAATGCACTCACTTGAGGCACTCCTTAAAATGGAGAACATTGACATTTGTGCAGTGACAAAGGCCTGGTTAAAGGCTCCAGAGGGCACTCCTGCATTACCAGGCTATAAATCATACCACACCTTTCGGCCACCTAATCTGGACCGAAACACTAAAGGAGGAGGCGTGTCCATATTCATTAAGGATATCCACATCTCCAGGCTAGTTGCTCAACATAATGCATCCGAAATTATCAAAGAGCAACTAACACTGGGCAAGACTGCAGTCCAGGTTGTAGCTAGTTACAGATCCCCCTCCATGCCCCAGGATGCCCACTCACATTTCTTGATATACTGGGTAATATTAAGGTACAACCCAATACCCTAATAATGGGCGATTTGAACTACCCCACCATCAACTGGGAAAACTACTCATGTACTAACTCATTTGCTCAACGCTTTCTGGAATTCATAAATTCCAATGCCCTGGATCAGCTTGTCCATACCCCTACCAGGGACAGCAATATTCTGGACCTAGTCATTACCAATATGGGCAACTGATGTTCCACGCCAGAGGTCAACTCCTCGCTGGTCGGATCCGACCACAAGCTAATCACCATAGACATCAATATCCCACTCCCACTCCCCATTAAGGAAACCACCGTAAAAAAATTTCTCCAAAGCCAATTTCATGCTTCTTAAGACAGAAGTGGCAAGCTTCATGACACCCATACAGACAGAAAATAGAGGTATGACTGCTGAATCCTATAAAAATGCACTGTATAAGCAGATATATGAGTGCATGGATTGTGCCATCCCCAGCTGAACCAAGACTCTATCCTCCAAAAAAAAGGAAGCCAACCTGGTGGTCCCCTGCCATAAACAAACTCTACAACAGAAGGAAGAAGCTGTTGCAAAAAAGAGTAAAATCCCCTGATTGCAGGAACTCCATGGTCAGTCTCAGTAAAAAGCTGAGATCCCTCATAAAATCCTTCAAAGCTAGTTATGAAAACAAAATCTACACTGATTCTAAACACAACCACAAAGCATTCTACAGCTATATTAGAATCTCAATGGTGACACTCAGATCTGCTCTGTGCTACAGCAGAATGGCACTAGATATATAGAACCAACTGATATTGCCAACATCCTGGCAGATAGGTTCGGTGAAAACTTCATCCCCTCTCACCCCCAAAGGGCCCATTACTATACTGGAAAAATGCAAAGCCCCTGTAATCATGGCTGCACAAGTAAAGACCGCACTCTCCAAAGCCAAGAACACAGCATCCATGGGACCTGCCAATATCCCAGGCTGCGTTCTGCATGAACTACAGAATGAACTGGCACCCCAACTAAGTACCATGTTCAATCATAGCCTCACTACAGGCTTTGTGTCTATTGAATGGTGCACAGTGGCGGTTATCCCACTCCACAAAGGAGGTGCCACCATGGACCCCGGGAACTACCGTCCCATTAGCCTGATGAGCCTGGTCTGCAAGGCCATGGAACGTATCATCTTGGAGCTTATAAACAAGGACATAGGTAACCTCCAAACTCAGGACCCCACTCAGTTTGGGTTTGTAAAAATAGGTCATGTCTCCTAAACCTGATTGACTTCTTTGAAGTAGTCACCAGAGCCGTGGATGAGGGTAAGTTGGTGCACACAGCCTATCTTGACTTGACCTCGCCAAGCCTTTTGATACCATCCCCCACTCTGGAATTACAGATAAACTCACTAGACTGGGCATAAATCCCTATGTCACAAGATAGGTGGCCAACTGGCTCACTGACAGAACCCACACAGTGAAAGTAGCCAACTCCAAATCCAACTTTAGACCAGTGACAAGTGGAGTACCACAGGGCTCAGTCCTGGGTCCTCTCCTGTTTGGCATCTACTTCTCAGACATCCAGGCTAATACAGCAGGTCCTTGGTTAATGAAGTTTGCAGATGACTACAAACTAGGTGCCATAATAGAATTGCATAATGATGTGGACATTCTATAAAGGGCCCTCACGGAGACTGATGCTTGGTGTCAAAGTCATGGCCTCAAGCTCAATACCAAGAAGTGCATTGTCATCCCCTTTGAAAAAAACACTATACCTATGAACTACTACATAGGTGGTAGCCTACTAAACATCAAAACTGTGATAAGAGACCTTGGGACACAGGTGGACAGTAGTCTCTCCTTTGATAATCACATCACCACGGTAGTCAGGAAATCCTTCTACGTGAAACACCTCATCACAAAGGAGTTCACCTCCAGAAAAAAAGAGGTCATTGTTCCTCTCTACTTATCCCTCATCAGACCAATTATAGAGTACAACGCCCCGTTTGGTATGTACCTCGCAAGACATCTACAACAACTAGAAAGGCCACAGAAATACCTCACTAAGAGGATTACCAGCCTTAAACAGATGCCATATGCAGACAGTCTCAAAAAACTCCAGCTTTACTCCATCACTTATCGCCTACTCAGAGGCGACCTCTGCCTAACATACAAAGTCATGTCAAACCCAGATCTGTTGGACATGCTACACTTAATGAAACTTCAATCCCTCTGAGCCACATGCTCCAGGGACCTAAACGTTGTCACCACAATAAACAGAACATGCTGGAGGGATAGATTCCTGTCCCAGAGACTTCCCATGCTCTGGAACAGACTACCCATTCATGTCAAGCAAAGCTGCTCATTAGCCCTCTTTAAGAAAAATCTTGACAATTGGATGGGAAATAGGAAATTCACCCCAGGGATCACTTCTGTGGCTCTGCTAGACAGGGGCACAGGAAAATAACTTTCTTGGGTGGCAAAAGCCAGGAAACTTTTTTGGCTAGACTTATATAGACCCCAGGGTCAATAGCCTAGTACCTACTTACCTATGAACCTATGTCACTGCATTCTATATCTTGAAGCAATTGCAAGATATTTCACTACATATCATACTCTGATCTAACTGTAGGATATGTTATTACATTATAAATCCTGTTGTAATTGTGAGATATTTCACTGCATGGTATACCCTGATGTAACTGTAGGGTATGTCACAGCATTCCTTACCTTGAAGTAACTGAAGGATATATCATTGTATGTTACACCCTGTAGTAAATGTGGAATATTTCACTCCATGTAATACCTAGATATAAGTGTGGGTATTTCACTGCATGTCATATCCTGTAGTAACTATGGAATATGTCACTGCATGGTATACCATGTAGTAACTGTGGGATAGGTCACTGCATTACATATCCTGTAGCAACTGTAGGATTTTCCACTGTATGACATACCTTGATGTAACTCTGGGTATCTCACCTAATGCCATATCCTGATGTCAGTGTGGCATATGTCATTGGATGTCATACCCAAAGGTACAAGTGAAATATCATATGGCATGCTGTACCATGAAAAAGCTGTGGTATATCTCACTGCATGCCATACTCTGATGTAATTGTGGGATATCTCACTTTAATACACATTCTCATATAACTCTGAGACATGTTATAGTATGCTGCACTGCATGTCATACCTTAATGTAACTGTAGGATATGTCACTGCATGATGTACACATTTGTAACTGTGGGATACATCACTGCATGATGGACACTAATGTAACTGCGGGATACATCACTGCATGATATACACTGATGTAATTGCGAGATATTCCACTGCATGTCTTATGCTGATGTAACTGTGGGATGTGGCACTGCATGATGTACACATTTGTAACTGTGGGATACATCACTGCATGATGTACACTAATGTAACTGCGGGATATGTCACTGCATGATATACACTGATGTAATTGTGGGGTATCCCACTGCATGTCTTACGCTGATGTAACTGTGGGATGTGGCACTGCATGATGTACACTAATATGACTGTGGGATATGTCACTGCATGTCTTACTCTGATGTGACTGTGGGATATGTCACTGCATAATGTACACTGACGTAACTGTGGGATATGTCACTGCATGATGTACACTGATGTAACTGTGGAATATGTCACTGCATGATGTACTCTGATTTTACTGTGGGATATGTCAGTGCATGATGTATACTGATGTAACTCTGGGATATGTCACTGCATGATGTATACTGATGTAACTGTGGGATGTGTCACTACATGTACACTGATGTGACTGTGGAATATGTCACTACATGTCTTACTCTGATGTGACTGTGGAATATGTCACTGCATAATGTACACTGATATAGCTGTGGGATATGTCAGTGCATGATGTACACTGATGTAACTGTGGGATATGTCAGTGCATGATGTACACTGATGTAACTGTAGGTTATTCCACTGCATGATGTACACTGATCTGACTGTGGGATATGTCAGTGCATGATGTATATTGATGTAACTGTGGGATATGACACTACATGTACACTGATGTGACTGTGGGATATGTCACTGCATGTCTTACTCTGATGTGACTGTGGGATATGTCACTACATAATGTACACTGATGTAACTGTGGGATATGTCACTGCATAATGTACACTGATGTAACTGTGGAATATGTCAGTGCATGACATACCCAATGCAGCTGTTGCCAATTTTCCACTGCAGCACAGGATTTTCTGCAGGCCTGTATGAGAAGTACAGTAGGAGCAAGAAGGGATGCTTGGTGGCAAAGAAGAGTAAATTATCCCACTGGTATTAAATACAAACACTGTGCATGTCTTGCAGTGTTCTTAGATTCTTAGGACATGTCATGGACTAATGATCCTCTTGTCCCTATTTTGTCCCTTGGCAGCAGAGAAATCTCCACAGAAGGTGGTGATGCTATGAAACGTCCCCATCTTGGGGGGGGGGTTGAAACTTCAAAGCTTACTCACCCATCTCCTGTCTTCCATTGGAGATGTCTGCAGCTCAGTCCCACAACAATCAGACCATTGCTTAAGTAACTGAGGCAGTCATAGCCAATGTTAGCACTCAAGCATGGTGAAGTACTCAAATCCATACTGTATTGGTCCATGGTTCTGACATACCTGAGCTACTCAAATTTGCACTGTTTATACCCACTTTTGCAAAGTACATTGTCAACAATGCTATGATCCAGGGTTGAGAAGAATCCCATCTACTAGAATCCACAATGCTGTAGCAGGGTTGTGACGTACCCTGCCTACTAAAATCCACAATGGTCTAGTCCAGGTTCTGTGACTGCTTGTCAAGTGACACACTACATAGGATGTCTTAGATGGTCTCAGTGTGGTACCTTTCACCCAATTTGGGTACAGCCCAAACCAACCCAGACTGCCCTAGCTGTAGTTGCCAGCACCCTCCTTCCCTGCCATCTGTGCTCCTGCCATCTTGGGTTAACATCAGCATACTGTGTGCTATCTCATCCTTCTTGACATCACTTGTCTACCCTCACTCTGTATGTTTCTCTCTACTGTGATGCCCCACACTTGTGGATATACCCTCCATCCCTGTCTACATGTACTGCCTGTGCAAAATCTTCTTTGTGCAGGCCTGGCAACTTTAACCATGTTCCAAGTTTTGGTACCTATTATCATAATTGCTTGGCTCTTACCCCTTCCATTACATTTGCTCAGGTTTATAAAAAGGTGGTTTATCCCATCAGAAAATTATCCTCACCTACACCAGCCATAATTTAATTTATAATTTTCCAACACTGTACTCTGTATATGTGTTTCTTCTTCTGCTTGTTTCATGCATACCCTTTCATCTTGTTCTATTGTATCCCCTTTCATCTTGTTCTATTGTATCCCCTTTTTCCCTCTGATATTGGTGTTGTGAAGAATGACTTGGCAGTAACTGCATGCCATTGGCAGTAACTCCATGCCATTTAGCACCTGTTTTAGGCAACAACATTGTTACATATTTGGTAGCTACTTCCTATTTGAATTGCATGCCTTTCCAACATTGTACAGAGCTGTAGCGTGCTCACTTGGAGAATATCTTAACAATCTGTCATGCTGGGGTCCAGAGACACCCAGACTAGGATGTTGAAGACATTTGTTTACCATTATATACCAAAGTTTTCACATCCTCAAAATATATGTCAGGTGTATTATGGTGGAGTTTGCCACACTGCGGCCTACCAATTCTGAACACATTAGATGTTGTCTTTGGTAACCAATGACATCATTGTGCAGCATCTACCATTTGTAATGAGACTTTGCCTTTTCTTTGCTGTTTGCACAAAATGTCACCATTGCTGAGGCCTGCACAGACATAGTGGTCACACTGTGGCAGTTTTAAATGATATTAGCATCATATGTTCGTATTATAAGTGAACATTGCATAATTGTGTACTGCAATTATGGCTTATACCATTTACTTTTTACTGAACTTGAAAAACATGGCAAATACCATCAGCTTCTATGCGTAGTTCTAAGTTTGATATTGTGTGACATGGCACACACATGTATACGTACTGTTTTGCAAAACAGTCCATGGGGTATGGTTTCTGTTCCATATTGCATACCAGCATAACTTCTTGCACTGGATTATCTCAATGGGATGGAAGATTAATTGCCTTCCTGAAATCTGAAATTTTGCTTTTATTTGTCACGTGCTGCATATATGTTCTGAACTGTGAACATCGACAGTTTTGTTTTTGGAAAGGCTACCTGACATGCATGAACAAGTCTTGCATGAAGGGCAGACATTTTGATATGATGGACCTTGTGATATAGGATTCCTGCTTCATCATAGATGTGTTTTGTCTTTTCCTCATTACAGAATTATGGATGCCAATATCATCTTTTTGGGAGATGTTTCCCAGAATCTAACACATATATGCTTGCCCTGTACAGTGTGTTTGTCATGTGGCTTGCCAGTACATTGTGTTTGTCATGTGAATAACAGATAACTATTGTATAAATCAGTTGTACTAATTCTGTTAGTTTTTTAAGTACTGTATAGTTGATGGCGATGTCACCTGACTTACTGCATGATCAACTGGTATGTTATCGATGTGTATCCATAAAGGGTGATGGATGTGACCCTTTGTGTATCCTACCATACTATATATGTTACTATATTTCTCCTCCAGCTTTCATGTATAATGAATGGGGTCTATATTAGTCCGCCAAAAGTATATTTCAGCAAACACTATCCGGTGAAAATCTGTTCCGCGATTCTCTGAATTTACCAAGGGCAACAAAATACTTTCCCCACAGCACAATGGATGAACATCTCACTAAATCAAACCCACCTAAGTGGGGGCTTCATCCCCCCCACACCCCTCAACTATATATACCAACTCTGAGATCACACTACAGCGGAGAAAAGGGCAAAGCTGTGCAGTTGACCAACTACATCTTTGCCCTTGGTAAATTCAGTAAATCACGGAAGCGATTTTTGCTGATTATGGGTAATTGATTAGGTGTTTGCTGAAATACACTTTCAGCAAACTAATATAGACCTGATGAATGTTGTCCATGAATAACTCCTGTCTTGATATCATTGTAGTTGTACAGTATCAGCTAAGCCTTAGGCTTGTTGTTTGCCCTTTAAGGTGCTCTATGGCTTATTGTCCAGTTCTTTGCATTTCAGTCTTCCTGCAGGGTTTCTCATGGGGTCCTCCACTGTTTCAGTCTTTAGAAAAGGCCCATGTCCCCATTGAAGAGTCTGTCCTCATTGTTCTGTAGGTTTCACATCATGCGTGGCTTCTGTGCTCCTCAGTGTGTGTCTCTATGTCACTCTTCTTGTCATGCCTCTGCATGCTGCACAAGGTTATTTCATCTGTATATGCTGGTAGCCTTTCACATGTCAAAGAGTCTCACTATCATCCATTGGGTTACTGATTCCGGTTACCATTCCACTACTTGTGTATCCCTTAGATATTCTACATCTTCAGCATCATCATGGAAAACTGACTGTATGTCATCATCTACTTGTTCGATGCCCAGAATGCCATAACTTAAAGATCACTAGTTCTTTGTAATTAGTGTTAGACTTAGAGAAGAGAAAGAAAGTGAGGGTTACATTTGTATCACTTTCTATGTATTCTCCAAGTTTATGAAGTCTGAAAATTAGTATACTTATAGTTTGGGGGTGTGGGGGCTTGCCCCTTTATGGGATGCTGGAGACAGACTTGCCCCCTCTAAAAAAATGCATTTATATTTTGTGACTCTGGAAGTGTCACTCTTTTAGAGTTACAAGCTTCTAGCATTGTAGATATTTTGGGGACAAATAATCATGGGTTGATTAGATGAGACAGTGTTATTCACAGCACACCAAAGTGGGGGTTGCAGTCCCTTATTAGTGGGTGTTGGCTGCAGTCCCTTATTAGTGGTTGTCGGCTACCTTGTCTTCTTGCAGAAATGCTTTTTAAAGTCTTTTTTAACCAAGACTGTTGTTAGCGGTGACATGTCTGCAGTGTTTTCAGACCACATGTATGAGGATCATTCACAAAGCAGTCTTACTTTCATTGCAAACCTGTGTGGATGTCCAGTAGATTGCCTTGAATTCGCCTTCATCTTTCACATTGCTAGATATAAAGGCATACTTTTGTATGATACGCAGTTGCACTTAGCTGCAGTTTTGTGTTACCTTTCTTTTTCATGTATGCATATATCTCAATGGAGTTTACATCTCTTTGCTGTCACATATACTCCTGTGTTTTTTCTCCTTCTGTGGTCTCATTCTAGGTTATTATGCTTTATGCTTACTTCCTTTACCACTCAACCTCTTACCACAAGAATTCTTAACAAAGCTAAATATAATGGGAGACGAAGGCCTAAAGTCAAAGACAGTTCTGAAATACTGAATATTAAACTTTGCTGTAGCATGCATTTTTTAAACCATCTGAGGTCTGAACCTCGTATTTCTGTCATTATTTAGTGACGCCGATCTTCAATTATTTGCCAGAAAAAAATATAAATTTGATGAGGAGCAGACCAAAAATATGTGGAAAAATCATGACATTCTGTAAAGTTGTAAACAGTTGACAGCTATACCACGTCCACATTTTCTGCCATATTAGCTTGTATTTCCTTCTGCAGTGTTTCTTCCCTCTTCTTAAATTAGCCAATAGCATACAAAGCTGCATCTTCCTCTGTGATGTTCCTATGGCAACAGATTACATTAGCTGGTTTTGGACATGTGCTTCTTTTGTCATCGTGTGTACCACTGTTCTTCCTGTGTTTGACATTCTGTATTGTTCTGTATGTTCTTTGGTGAGTTATACACATGACATAGTCTCTGTACTGTCTAGATTGCTGCTCCACATTCCCCATTTTATTCTCTAAAGCATATTTTAAGTTGTAGTTTTCTTATTTCCATACATGCTCATTCAACAGCCATGTTGGCTTCCCCTTTTGCCACACTAAATTAGCACCTTGGAAAATATTCATAATTTTATTGGAGTTTAATATTTTTGAACCAAGTTTTCAACATATCCTATTCGTGTACCTTCACTATGAAGTTATTACGTTTGCTTTGTTTTATGGAGTGCTTGAAATAATGTATATGAACTCTCGCAGATTAAAAAAAAATGGATCGGATTTGAGAAATGAAAATTATTACAATCTTGGATGATTTAAACCCATATCAAAATGTTGTTAGAAACCCATATCAAAATGTTGCTATATTGCAAAATAACAAACACTGGCAAAGTTGTGAAGTTATGGATGAATATGTATTAGATGTGATGTAAGCTCAAATATCGACCATAGTCTTGACCAGTATCTTGCTTCAGCAGGAATGATACCTGGGTACTAAGACAAGATAATTGGCGTTACCATTTGGCTGAATAATTAGTGTCATTCTATGGTGATCCAGTATGTGTCAGCCTGGAATGAAATGGTTGATGAGCTTGCCTGTTTTACCAGGGATGGCTTACACCTTTCATACCTGGGATTCTGCATACTGACTAAAGCCTTTGCTGCCCCTGTAGTGCTTGTTTAGGCAGAGTCTTCCAGCTAGGCATTTCTGCATGGCAGACTTGAATTGAGACAACATCATGGCGGTACTATTCAGTGCTAGCAGTCTAAACAGAAAGATACGAAACTTGAATCCTTCCTGTAACTTGAACGTTTTTATATTTGTCTAGTTACTGAGGCATGATTTCACTGAAGTGAGAGCGCTTCCTTCACACCAAGGGTCACTGGCTATCATGCTTCAGGCCCTTGGGTAGCTGTGGAAGACTATCTGCATTTGTTAGAAATAACATCACCTCATGACAGGTAGCTCATAACCTCAACTTGGAGCTTCTGGAGATCCAAGTTATTATTAACTAATCCCAATATTACTTCATTGCTAGGTACAGATCCACATTAATGTTCTCTTAAACTCATAGAAATTACCTTAACACCATTGAGGGATAAAATATCATACCAAATGTCTTCTTTCTAGGGAATTACAACTACTCAAGCATTAACTGATACACTTACACCTCAAAAACTGCATATGCTCAGCATTTTATAGATTTTATTAATGTCAATATACCAGAGCAAATTAGAAAACTACCTACTAGAGACTCTAATACCCTTGAGCCAATCCACACTAACCTATATTTTGCACCTATTTTATGTTTCTGTTTTTAGGACTCAGTTTCATTAACCATTGTAACTCTGGATTGTTCCCCCCGGGCCTCCACTCATGCCCAGTTGGACATTCCCAGTAAACAAATGCAAATAAAATAAATATTAAATAAACTTTTGTAATAATGGCAGTGCCTTTACATCTCAATCAATATTCTGATATAATTTAAACACATCATCAAGTGTCTGACAGTATCTTATTATAGTTAGAAAATACCAGTTAAGGCTGGCTGCAAACTTCTTTCCAGGGTTAAATGATCATCTAACTATCCTGCCAATATTAAGAGAAAAAGCAGGGCAGGTTTAATATTTGTATATAAAGTTTTTTTTATATATATAAATAAAGTTTTTAGGGTTTTTTTAGGGTACACGTTTAATAAGGAACATGATGACTAAATTTCATACTGTGAAGAACAATTTGTTGGATATTATTGCAGCAATGCATTAATTATGTGTTTTAAAAGTGTGTTTTTAACAAAATGTTATACCTAATATTCATGAGCAGTGTTTTATATTCATGAACTTTTAGTTATGTACTTATCATAACGATAGATGTATGTGATCCATCTCGCCTACATTCATAACTGATGGGCTCGGAGCCGAGAATTGGCACCGACTCGGCCGATACACTAGCACAAAGTCTCTCATTGGCTGGGCCAATCCCCTTATCCCAGGATGCACCACACCCAAACCCCCAGATCTTGTTTGCCCCACCACCACTCACTCACGTGGGCCACTCCAACTGTACAATAGTGTTTCCTCCAGATCCAACAGGTAGGGGGAAGGAGGGCAGGTACGTAAGAATGTAGGCGAGAAGGATCACATACATCTATCGTTATGGTAAGTCTATAACTAAAAGATGTAATGCGATCCTATCTCGCCTACATTCATAACTGATGGGACAGCATCCCTAGCACCTAGATCCTGGGAGGCTCACTGGAAAACACTCCTGAGCACTGTGGAACCAAAGGACGCCCGACCTCTAGAGGCCACGTCCAGTTTGTAATGAGAAATAAAAGTATGTGGAGAAGCCCAAGTGGCCACTGCACATATCTCATCCACCGACAGTCTGGCATGGAAGCCCGCTGAAGTTGCCATAGCCCTAGTAGAATGCGCTCTAACTGGAAATGGAAGGTCCCTTCCTGTTGATGCATAAATAAATGAAACACAATCCCTAATCCACCTAGCAATAGTGGTCTTGGTTACTGGTTTGCCAATCCTGTTATCTGCAAAGGCCACAAACAACTGGTATGATTTCCTGTGCTGCTGTGTCCTATCCAAGTAAAACCTCAGTTGTCTATGCACATCCAACTGATGAAGTCTGTATTCTGCCTTGTTGGAAAATTTTGGAAAGAAAACTGGTAGCTCTATAGATTGATGCAGACAAATAGTAGAAGAAACCTTCGGAAGAAATGATGGGTTTAGTCTTAGAGATACTCTATCCTTGTCAAAGATCCGATAAGGGGGCTTAACAGAGAGGGCTTGAAGCTCCAAAACTCTTCTGGCTGAAGTAATAGCTACCAAGAAGGCAGTCTTCGAAGATAAGAACTTTTGCTCACAAGTGGCCGCCAGCTCGAAGGGATGAGACGTCAAGGCTCCTAAAACTACATTCAAATCCCATGGCAAAACAGGTTGCGACACCGGGGGGCGAAGCAACCAAGCTCCCTTAAGAAAGGCCTTACACAACTTATGACTCATGAGTGAAGGCTCAAAGGCAACATGATAATTAGAAATTGCTGCCAATTGGACTTTAAGCGTTGAGACAGCGGAACCCTATCTAAAAAGAGTTGCCAAAAAATCTAATACTGCAGACACTGGGGCTGTCAGAGGGTCAAGGTTGTGCCGCTGGGCCCAAATGGCAAACCTTTCCATTTATTAGAATATAGCTCCTTAGTGGAAGCTCTGTGAGAAGAAGATAGAATCCGGACCACCTCAGGCAAAAGGATATGCTGTCTGACTAAGGTTGGAAGTGGAGCAGCCAAGCTGTTAGCTTGAGAGTTCACAGTGATGGATGAGCCTGACCTGATTGAAGAGTCAGGAGGTCTGGAACTGGGTCCAGAATCCAAGGATCCTTCACTGCATACTTCCGAAGGAAAGGAAACCAAACTTGGCGGGGCCAGTGTGGGGCGATCAAAATCATGTTGCTTCCCAAGCAGATCACCTTCTGAATCACCTTTGGTAGTAGTGGGACCGGAGGGAAGGCGTAGAGCAGACCGGGGGGCCAATTGTGGACTACAGCATCCCTGGGTGACTCCCCCTGGAGGGGGGATCAGGGAGAAGAAATTGCTGCACTTCGCATTCCAGGGGCTGGCGAAAAGGTCGCAACAGGGAAACCTCCACTTGGAGAAGATCCGAGCCGCTACTCGGTTGTTTAGGGACCACTCGTGAGGCATCAGAATAACTCTTCTCAGCCTGTCTGTTATCACATTGGACTTCCCCGGAATGTGCGTTGCCACTAGAAATCTCTGGGAAGTGATCGCCCAGTTCCAAACTCTCATGGCTTCTCTGCAAAGAGGATAAGACCTGGTTCCTCCCTGCTTGTTCAGGTACCATACTACCGCCATATTGTCTAAGAAGATTGTGATGGTACCCTTGGGAAGAGAGCTGTGAAGTGCCTGCAACGCTAGAAGCACTGCCCTCATTTCCAGGACATTGATATGTAAGTGGGTTTTGTGATCTTGCCACATGCTTGAACCATCCTGTCCAGATAATGCCTCCCCCACCCTATCTGGGAGGCGTCCGTGGTCACTGTGGCAATGGGGGGGGGGCAGAAGAGTCACTCCTGGTTCAGGTTGGGGGAGAGGAGCCACCAACGAAGATCTCGCCGGCAGGTTTCCGTAATGAGAATCGGGTAGGACAAGGGCAGATCTTGGTATGACCACTGGGTCGACAGGAGCCATTGGAGAATTTGCATGTGCAATCTTGCCAGAGGGACCAGAAGAATGGCGGCCGCCATCGACCCCAAAAGCTGAAGGACCATCCTGGCAGGGGCTTTGCTTTGGGGTAGTAAGGCTAGGACTTGGTCCTGTAGTATCTTTATCCTCTCTGATGGAAGGAATGCTTGCATCTCGACAGAGTCTAGCTCTGTGCCTGTAAAGGCAACATGCTGTGATGGCAGCAATACAGACTTTTCCCAGTTGAATGTAATTCCTAATAGATGTCCCAATTCGATGGTAGCATTCATGGCTTGAATAAGAAGATGTCTGGTTGGGGCGGTGAGGAGCCAGTCGTCTAGATACGGAAACACCTGGAATCCCAGATGTCTCAGGTGAGCCGTCACCACTGCCAGACATTTGGTAAACACCCTGGGGGCTGTGGTGAGACCAAAGGGCAGGGCTCGGAACTGGAAATGACTGGCTCCTAGGCAGAAGTGTAAATGTATCCTGGATGCCCTGTTTATCTTTATGTGATAATAGGCGTCCTTGAGATCGATGGAGCACATCCATACTCCTTTTTCCAGCAATGGGAAAATGGATTGCAACATGACCATCTGGAACTTGGACTTCTTTACGAAGCGGTTTAGGTGGCTGAGGTCCAGAATGGGTTTCAAGTCCCCTGTTCTTTTCGGCACCAAAAATAACTTTGAGTAAGTTCCTAATCCGGTCTGGTCTGCGGTGACTGGCTGGATGACTCCCTTTCTGAGCAGCTTTGTGACCTCTATGGCTGCTTGATCCCGTTGACTGGGTGGCACATCCGGGATTTTCCTTGAGGGTGGAGGGGGACAGATAAAGGGAATGGTGTAACCTCCGGCGATGATATGAAGCACCCACTGATCCTGAGTGATGGAACACCAGGCCCTTGGATGCATCGAGAATCGACCCCTGACTGGCTCCAGAGACGCACAGTCGGGCAGTCCCTCAGGGACACTGGACGGGGGAACCACGAAAGGATTTGCGGTCTCCTGAGTTGCAGGGGCCTCCATCACCTCTGGGGCGACGTCTTCCAGAATAATCCCCCCCCCTCTGCCTCTGGGGGGGTCACTCTGATGGGCAGGCAAAGACTTTTGGGACTTTCTGAACCACATCTTTCCTCCCCTCTGAGCCTTGGGATAAGGTCTCAAGGGAAGTGAAAAATGGGCCCCAATGGCAGACAAAGTCTTACTCTCCTGCTCACATCTAGTGAGTGTGTCTTTCACCTTGGGTCCAAAGAGAGAGGACCCATCAAATGGAGCGTCAGTGAAGGAAGACTTGAACGTCTCCGCAAAGTGACACAAGCGCATCCAGGCTTGCCTCCTAAGGGCTACACCCGAACTCGCTGCCCTACCCGCCACTTCGGCTGCATACGATATGAGCCTCATGGATGAGTTAACAATGGACGAAAGGGTAGACAGCTGGGCGTTGACAGACTGCGTTAACACCTCAGGCACTTTACCCGACAGGGTATCTCCCAACTCCTTTATGAGATCCCTTTGGAGCCTCATAAAATGACATAAATAATTCAGCAACTGCAGGGTAAAGGTCGCTGAAATCAGGGTATGCTTCCCGTACCTATCCATGCTCCTGGACTCCTTGTTAGGAGGATGGATAGAAGTAGATGCCTCTGCCACATCTTGCTGGGTGGCAGATACCACTACCATAGCATCAACCGGAACTCCCTTGGTTAGAAACTCCTTGCCAGGGGGTGCGGATAAAAACTTGTTGGGGTGAGAAGGAACTGGCTCCACAGAATCAGGGTGTTCCCACACCCTTTGACAAATAAGGTCCAGTAACTCATCAAAGGGTGGAGACACCCAGGAGGCGCAGGGTTGGGCTCCGAAGGCCTTGAGGAAGACCGACTCCTCCGCAGAAGAGGTTTTGGATGGCCAGGCACCCCTCTTTCTCAAGATCTCCAGGATATCGGAGAATGAGATATCATCAGAGGATGACTTGGGGGACCCCTCCGCATCATCGAGGTCGGTGTCTGAGGTGACAGACTCATCTGGGGAGTCTATGTGCTTCCTCTTGCACAATTTTTTCCAGGGGGGCTCTTCAGGCACGAACTCTGAAGGCTCCTTGGAAAAAAGGGGACCACACAAGGAGAAATCCTCAGGCCTAGGAGCCGCGCTGTCCAAAGACAGGGGGGGCACCAGAAGCTCTAGCCGCCATGTCTAGGGAAGGAGTCGCAGATTCGGGTGAACTCACTAGAGACTTGGCCAGCATGCTCCTCATAGCCTCGAAGGCAAGCCCACCAGAATCTGAGGAGGGGCCCGTCCCTGAGACCATGACCGGTGTCAGGGTTCCCCTAGCCGAGGTGCCAAGAGGGAGACTTGGGGCCGAAACCAGAAGCCCCGACGAATCCCCCTCGGGCCCGGCTGAGGGCACCCGAGAACTGAAACCTCTGGAAGGCACAGAAAGGGTTGGAGCTGAAGACGGTGCCGACAGACTAGCAGTGGGTCTCGGGACCGACTCAAGGACTTCACCCGACTCTACGAACTCCGACTCCGATGACACCAAGGTTGTCGGAGGAGGAAGAAACGGTATCGAAGGGGTTGGCTCCAGGGCCGACTGGGCCGGAGCCGAAAATAATTTGGATAAGACAGGTGACTGGAGGAGCCTCTGGACCACCCTATCTACATCCGAGTCTGAAAGCCTGGAAGACCTGGAGGAAACAGAAGGGGGCCGAGAGACTTTTCCTATCGGCTCCGAAACCAGGCTAGGAGGCCGGCTCCGAATTGGCTCCAAAAGTATCAGGGCCGAAGCAGACTCGACCAGAACCGAGACCCCTTTTGGCGCCGACAGTTCAGGAGCCGACAAAACTGACCCCAGAGCAGAAACACTCTCCAGCAGCTCTGAGACCAATGGAGCCGACGAAGGAGACCCCGATTTAGACCCTCTATCCTGCGGCTCCGAAATCAGTGGAGCCAAGGAAGGGGACAGAGTACCTGATCTCTCATCCCGAGACTCCAAAAACAGTGGAGCCGAGGAGGGAGACCCAGCTTTAGATCCTCTATCCTTCGGCTCTGAGGCCAGTGGAGCCGAGGAAGGGGACACAGATTTAGACCTTTCTGCAGGCGGCTCTGACAGACTTGGAGCCAAAGACTTCTTTTGCCTCGATTTCAAAGAGGGAGAAGAAGCCAAAGCTTCCTCGAAGGCTGGTTTGATGAGACCCTTCAGGATAAGCTTATTTTTCCTCTCGTGCCCTGCATAGCAAACACTGCAAGATTCTTGCAAGTGTTTATCCCCTAAACAATAAACACAGATGGCATGGCCATCTGTCAACGACATCTTATAATTGCATTTCGAACATTTTTTAAAGCCCGATGGCTTATACTCCTTTTCTTTGCCAGACATACCTACTGTGACACACTCAAAACACACAAGGAAGGAAGGGGGGGAACAGCTCCAACTTAAACGCTCTAAGAGATAGGGCAAAGGCCCTCTAACTCAAATGGGCCTAGCCCGCCAAACAGAAGGGATTACCACATCAATTCAAAAGTACAAACACAATCAACCACAAATGAACTAACAACCAGATAGCTATTAAAATAGCTGTTTGAGTATAAATTCTAAGCTAACTGCCAAAAAAGTGACCAAAAGGCCAAAAAGGAAGGGTACTTAGCCACAGCCAAGACGAGACCACGTCGTTACTCTAGGAGCGGCAAACGAGATCTGGGGGTTTGGGCATGGTGCATCCTGGGATAAGGGGGTTGGCCCAGCCAATGAGAGACTTCATGCTAGTGTATCGGCTGAGTCAGAGCTGATTCTCGGCTCTGAGCCCATCAGTTATGAATGTAGGCGAGATAGGATCGCATTACATCTAGGGTTATTTCTGTTAAACCATTGGTGGAAGAATTAACCAATTACTATTGAGTTTGCATTATTTAAACTAAATGTTTGTATTTTTGGAGTATTCTGAGGAAGTCAACTGGTATTGACGAAAGCGCTTAACTTTTTGTAATAAAACTATCACAGAGGGCTCACAACGCTTAGTGCTCCTTTTTGATTTAATAGTGGTTCATTTGAGCACTACTGCACCACTTATTTTGGTTTTATTGTCTTCTTTGTGGTGCTTGGTTGTTTATGGAGTCCGCAGAAGCTTTGAATTTTTCTCCCATTCTCGATTCTGGGCAGCAAGCTGAACTTCTGTTAATTAAAAAAGATGTGGCTGAGTTGAAGGGGGAACTCACCCGCCTTATTGAGCTACTTTCCCAACAACGTAGCTGTGATTCTGGATGTTCTACTGCAAACAATGTACAAATGAGGGGCAATGGTTGTCCTGACAATGAAGAAACAAATTGTGGTTCTAACTCATCTTCCTGCAACTTGAAGAAGCGTGGTGATGTCACTATGACAGTTCAGGTCCATCATGGTGAACCTGAACAGCCTTTTTCTTGTGATGGCGTTAACACAGCCGATACTGTTGGTAGCCTTGCTCCTAATCCATCAAGGAGCATTTTGAAAAGGAACTGTGCTGTGTATTTCAGCAACGAGGTTGATACAATTTTGGATGATATGCTGGAGCAAACCCGCCAATGTGAAAATACTCCAACAGGTACTGTTGTTCAAACTACTGGGACTGGGAGAGTGTATAACAATAATTGGAGGAAAAATATACAGCAGTGTGGGAACAATGTTTCTCCATGTATTTGTCAAAGGTTTGTTGGTAAAAATGGAAGTCCTTCTATGAACAAAGTTAAACAGCATTATGGCGCATTAATTAAAAAGCATTTTTCTTTTCAAGGTTCTAAACAAGTAACAGGGGGATCTAACATCAAGGACACTTGTTCTTTTAACTTTAAGTCCTTAAAGGACATGATTTATTCTTTCGAGAAAAAATTGTTTAAGTTTAAAATGTGCCAATGGAGATTTGTTACTTAAATGAATGTTTAAAGATGAAAGTGGTACCACAGGGGTTAAGAGTGTTTAAATTTCCCTTCGGGTTACATTATGACTCTGAAATTATCAAAGATTTTACGATAATGTTTGACAACTGGGGGCCTGAATTGCTAACCAAAAGTGTATTTTGTTATGAACAGATGGAAAAGAGGCTTCAAAAGGAAGTTGATGATTTAAATGATATGATTTTTAATGATTTATTATTTATACAGTATGAGGGATTTTATTATAAAGTCATTAGTAGGGTTGAAAAGAAATGTGATAGTATTTTCAATAAGAAAGTGAAAAAGTTAGACAGAGATTGTAAACAGTATAAACATTATAAAGTGTACCCTATTGATAAATTGTTTTTTAGTAATGCCATTAAGGATGGGCATTTACCTTTATCACACCATGGTGAGGGCAATATGGATAATGTAGACTTTGAGTTGTTAGGTGAGAATGAACATTCCATAGAGGAAGGGAGGGACAATTTTTCTGAGTATCAGGATTTTCCACTCCCAAGACGCTCAGAAAGAATAGCCAATCGGAAACAAGAGACGTGCAGCACCTACAGCAAGGTAGTACAACAGCACGAGGGATTCTCCAGGCGGTAGAAACATTAGTCTCAGATTCTAAGATCCAAGTTGGTAATATTCAACATACATTTAGTGGCTTTAACATTTATAGCTATACTGATAGGTTTATTTCCGAATAATTCTTTTCTTTATTTTCCAAGGGGTTCAAATTTGTACCCACCAAAATTCCAGACATAGCAGAAGTATTGGTGGATGTACAACTTTATTTAAGAAAGTTGAATCATAAATTGATGTTTCAAAATAAAGATGGGAATAAATCTGCTAATAATTCTACTAATATGTTTAGAAAAGGTAGTGTTTTTAATCCTCCTCTCCATCCACTTATAGCTATCTTTGCGAAAGTTGTTAAGGAAGACATGTATAAAATGTGGGGTGAGAAAAGAAGAGCGTTCTCTAACCTTAATAGTAAAGAAAGATGTTTATTAAAAGATTTGAGAGAGGATAAAAGTATACGTATTATGACCCCCGATAAAGGTGGAGGCATTATATTATATAATTCAGAGGATTATACTAACACTATGCAGTCCATTTTGTTTAATGTTGAAAACTATTCCCAGTGTTCCAAAACAAAATACATATTTCTTATCAAAGAGTGGATAGCTTTTATATGAATATGTTGTGGACCAGAGGATTTCTAAAGAAGATTATGATTTCCTTTTGAACATATATCCCAAAATTCCTGTCATTTTCGGTATTCCAAAAGTACACAAGAATGTTGAAACATCACCTTTTAAGCCAATTGTGGCAGTTGGAGGTTCCAAAATACATAATTTGGCTGTATATGTAGATAAAAAGATGAAGCATGTTGCAGAGTGGTCCTCACACTTGGTAAAAGATTCTTGTGACTTTCTAGGTCAATTAAAAAGTGACTTATGGTGTCCTAACAGTATTTTCCTTATGATAGATGTCCAGGATTTATTTTCCTGTATTCCCAAGCAGAAAGATTTAGCCTTTTTTGAAGAAGTACTCTTCACCTGTTCTCATTTACCCTCTGACGAGAATAATTTAATAAGCGAATTAATAAGTCTTATTCTGGAAAACAATTATATTTATTTTGAGGGGGAGTATTTTCAGCAGGTGAATGGGGTGGCAATGGGAGGCACTTGTGCCCCTGTTTATGCTAATGTAGTCTTGCTAGGATGGGAAAGAGAATATGTTTTCAAAAGTGAGTTTTTTTCTAATGTTCTTTTTATAGTAGATTTTTGGATGATATTTTTATTTTATGGAAATGAGCCTCTGAATCTATTCCATTATTCATCCAATACCTGAATGGAACTACAAATTTTTTGAAATTCACTTTTGAGTCTCATGAACAAGAAATCAACTACCTGGATACTAAAATATTAAAGGACCATGAGAAATTTATTTCCAGAATTTATCGTAAAAAAAACTTTTTGTAACAGCTACTTGCACTTTAACAGCCACCACCCTCTATCCCAAAAGAAAAGTATTATCAAAGGTCAGGCTATCAGGGTAGCCAGGATGACATCCTTAAAAAAGGATGTAATCCATGAATTTACATACTTAAAGGATATGTTCTTAGAAAGAGGGTACCCTGGTGAATTTATTGATACTATTTTAAAAGGGGTGTTGGATGAGTGGGGTATAAGGTATATACCGCTTTTTGGTAAAGGACTTAACAAAGACAACAGCCCTGATGAAGCTTCTAAGAGTGAGAACAAAACTTATTTCCAACAGGCATGTGTTGTCCAATATAGCCCCTTGTATCATGGAGTTAAAGAAATACTTTATAAAAATTGGAGCCTTTTTAAAACTAATTCTGAAGTTTTTCAGGCATTGGGTGAAAAACCTATATTTTCCACCAAAATAGGACCCAATTTAATCGGTATTGGAAATGAGACTTGAAAACCAAGGTGAACAGGGACATTTTAATGGGAGCAGGCACTGTGGTAGATGTCCCTAATGCTCCTATATTCTGCAGGATAGCTCCATTTCCCTAGCTAACCAAAATAAAAACATTGTGTTTTTGAAAAGAGGTAACTGCTCTTCAAGTAAACTGGTATACATTGCTAGGTGTAATACTTGTATATCATTTTATGTTGGAAAAACTGAGAGGTTACTTAAAACCAGGATTTACTAACACCTCTATGACATAAAAAATAAGAAGGAAACTAACGCCTTATATGAACACAGTTTACAATGTGCTGACTTTTGTGGTTTTAAATTTGCCATTCTTGACATTGTCCATATTGAAGCCAGAGGAGGAGATTGTCGAAATGCTCTCAGTAAAAAAGAACTATTATGGAAATTAAGGCTGGCTGCAAACTTCTCTCCAGGGTTAAATGATCATCTAACTATCCTGCCAATATTAAGAGAAAAAGCAGGGCAGGTTTAATATTTGTATTTAAAGTTTTTTTATATATATAAATAAAGTTTTTAGTGTTTTTTTAGGGTACACGTTTAATAAGGAACATGATGACTAAATTTCATACTGTGAAGAACAATTTGTTGGATATTATTGCAGCAATGTATTAATTATGTGCTTTAAAAGTGTGTTTTTAACAAAATGTTATACCTAATATTCATGAGCAGTGTTTTATATTCATGAACGAGGGTTAATTTTGTTAAACCATTGGTGGAAGAATTAACCAATTACTATTGAGTTTGCATTATTTAAACTAAATGTTTGTATTTTTGGAGTGTTCTGAGGAAGTCAACTGGCATTGACGAAAGAGCTCAACTTTTTGTAATAAATTATCACTGAGGAATCACAACGCTTAGTGCTTCTTTTTGGTTTAATAGTGCTTCATTTGAGCACTGTCTACTGCACCACTTACTTTGGTTTTATAGTTAGAAAATACAGTGAAAAATGAATTTCAATCCCTTCTCTATAATGATGTTTATTTAAGAGCATGTTTGTAATCGCATTAATAATGATTCGTCATCATCTTTATTATTTCATCACATCTTATTGCAATTAGATGTTTTGGCAACGGCCATAACTATACACAGTTGGAATAATGGTGTTACTGAACACGTGTAAATGAGGTATTTGCTTTGGTGGCTGAGAGCTGTTATTACTACTATCTGAACTTTCAAAACATTCCTGGTTGGTTAAGATCTCCTCCTGAAATGTTACCTCTTGGCACTTTTTTCCTCAAGCTGTTATTATGATGAAGAGCATTTCTGCATAAATTACATCATTATGACACAATGTGTCATAATGACTTGTACCTTTGCATCTTTGGATGCTCCTAACCAAGTTTTTTTTAAGTCTCTTGTCAGCTGTATTAAATTTTGTTTGCATACTTTGTAATAAAAGAAACCACAGATATATATTTCTATAAACATCTATCACCTGCTTCAGTAATTTTATTAATTTTCTGTGTGTAGGGGCGTGCATGTACGAGTGCATATGTGTCTGATAACATGATTATTCAGAATTTGTGTCTATACCTAGAGCTAAGATTAGCATTAGTCAAAACACCTCCTGTGCAGATGTTACAATTAATGACTCTAAGAACTCTTATTTCACTCTGTTACTAAATTTGGGATAAAAAAAACATCCTGATACATTTTCACCTTTGCTTTTAGCTGGTCATCCCATAGGTCTCTGGACATTATCCCATCCATTCAAGAATAATGGAAGTATTACAGTTGTACTGGTGATATTGCCATACAAAATACAATCAATTATTAATTCACAGCAAGGAAAAACACACTGTGATTTTCAGGATGGGTGCAGTAAAAAATTAAATCTGTGGACAAGGCCAAATGTATTCATAGGTTTATGGATTACAATATGTAGCATCCAAACTATTGGTATTTATGTAGCTTGAGTGATGCAACGTGGTGTGACTATTTACATTAAGTGTAAGAGCAACTGAATTTGTGTTATGTGATTGATAAGTTCAATAAATGTTGACACGCTACTCAGAAGTCATGCAACCGTGAAGTTAGTTATATTCAGTTAAGGTAGAAAAGTCAGGTATGGCCATGTAAAGGTGCAATCAGCCAACAGTCACCATGTTATTGTGTGCTTCAGAGTGTCAGAATGGGACAGAAGGTAAGAACATGAGAGAACAGTGTGAGGTTATGTGGGAGTAGATTATGATAGCCTGGTAGACAAAGAGTTATAAGATGAGTTAGGGGATTAATGACAAACTAAGAAAATAAACAAGCTATTGGAATATCTCAAGGATGCCATACCTACAGCAGAGAGAACTTTGTTAGCCATTGCTCTGGTTAATTACTCTTGTAGCATTAGGAGCAACTTTCTCTCCCTATATTTCCATTATGTGTGACTCTACACCTCAGCTACTTAAGAGAAAAAAATAATTGTATAACTTTATAAATAAACTAAATGTTGACCTCAAGTATAAGTCCACATGCTGAAAATCTTGTGATACATGAAGAGAGCCTTATTTCTGACAAATCCCCTACTTCTGTACATCACAAAACAGGCCACTCTTCATTCTGATGATAGCAAATTGTTTTAATAGATCGCTCTTCTGACTTTTTCCTCAAATCATTACTTAGTTATCTGTATAACTGCTTTCCTTAATCAAATGAATATACTTTTACTACTAGCTTTGAATTCCCCATCCCTCCTTCAGTCCATCCACCCATCTATCAGTGCCTAAAACTGTAAGATAGTTTTAGTGTCACTAAATCACAAATAATAAATTTGCATTCTAGAAGGCTCTTTTCTCCTATTTATTCTCAAATTGGTCCCGTATCTATAACGGGTAATGTTATTCTATGAAAACTGTACTGTTATAGCCCACTTTGTGTCTCGACTATATTTTATCTGCTGTCATAGGTCAGATTATTTATATTATTCTAATACTACCTGTACAATGTGCACAATCTTCAAATATATTGATTACTTATATGTTGTACTTTGTCATCTCCTTTTTTGTCAGCCTGACCTGAGAAATCCAGTGAGCAGATTTTGTTGCTATTTTTTTTACTTTTCATTTTTTTTAAATATATTTTGGATACATTATACACATGATGTGCACAGCCCTTGATTGTGAAATTCTACCCCTCCTCGCCTCCAATAAAATTGGGTTTGTATAGCCTGTCAACATTTTCCAGTTAACAGAGATTTCAGATACTATAAATGGGCTGTGGGGTTCAGCTTAATTCACTCTCTATGCATCAAAAATGAAAATGGTTATTCAGCTACACCTTGAAGTTTTAATAAGATGTACCGTCGCATACATTCTTAACTAAAAAGCGCATGCACCCCAACCAAGCTGTAAGCCAAAGTTAGAAAAGAAGAGAGAGAGAGACAGAGATACAGAGAGACAGACAGAGTAAAGTCAAACGTGGTAAGTAAACATAGCATAGATGATAGATGGATAAAGCCCCATCACACAAATAACACAAGTTTGATTAGTAGCTCAGGCAATAATCTACGGAGAGTACAAATGTGGAATTAGAGTTTTTAATACTATTCTCAAAAGTACAGAAGGCAAAAGATGCAAAGACAGTTGATACTGACAGACGTATAAACGTGCTCCATCTGTATATCCAGGATGGGAACACTGAGAGAGATTAGGCACCAGCTAAAATGATGCGAGCACGCATACTATATTAAATGTAAACAAGAGACTATAAGAACTAGATTATAACCCATATTTCTAAGAAGCAAAGCAGTATTTTTGTGACTACACTGCATTAAACTTGCCCAGCATATATGTTTTATGCAAATTATGGGAGCATCTTATTTACTGAAAACATAAAAGCCCCCCCCAGGCAATGCTTTATGTTCACTAGGAGGGCTTCACGTATTCACTTAAAGGATGTCATATGCATTATCTGCCATTACAACACTCAAGGGCGAATGTGAAAAGGGTAAGCACTTTCAGAATAGGTAGCATCATTAGTGAAAATGTAGAAAAATATCGACATTGTAAGAAAGTGGTATATAAAGGTGTGATAAGCTATTGGGATTTAATCACTGTCACACACACAGGATAAAGTTTCAACAGGCATGGGATTTCAGTCCTACCTACCCAAGAAAGCTTATGGGTACATACAGATGCAATACTAAAAACTGTACTAACTTATGTAAGATAGGTTGCTTCTTGAGAAGTCACTTACAAATATACAAAATTTATTGCTCAGTATAGAAAAGAGTGAATCACTTAGTGAACAACTTTTTTGCTCTTAAGAAGTAGTAAAACAATATGTCTTTCCAGTTTTCTTTTCACAGTATGATTATATCTGTGATCAGGGATTACTCCTGCATGAGCTACCCTCCTTCTCCTCATACTTAATCCAGCCTATAACCTCATGGATTCCACCTCTGTACCCATTGTGAAGAGATACATACTTAATGCAGCCTACAACCTCATGGATTCCACCTCTGTACCCATTGTGAAGAGATACATACTTAATGCAGCCTACAACCTCATGGATTCCACCTCTGTACCCATTGTGAAGAGATACATACTTAATGCAGCCTACAACCTCATGGATTCCACCTCTGTACCCATTGTGAAGAGATACATACTTAATGCAGCCTACAACCTCATGGATTCCACCTCTGTACCCATTGTGAAGAGATACACACTTCATCCATCCTATAACCTCATGGATTCCACCTCTGTACCCATTGTGAAGAGATACTTTCTTAATGCAGCCTACAACCTCATGGATTCCACCTCTATACCCATTGTGAAGAGATACATACTTGATGCAGCCTACAACCTCATGGATTCCACCTCTGTACCCATTGTGAAGAGATACATACTTAATGCAGCCTACAACCTTGTGGATTCCACATCTGTACCCATTGTGAAGAGATGCATACTTAATCCAGCCTATAACCTCATGGATTTGTGAAGAGATACATACTCACCTCGTGGATTCCACCTCTGTACCCATTGTGAAGAGATACATACTTAATGCAGCCTACAACCTCATGGATTCCACCTCTGTACCCATTGTGAAGAGATACATACTTAATCCAGCCTATAACCTCATGGATTCCACCTCTGTACCCATTGTGAAGAGATACATACTTAATGCAGCCTACAACCTCATGGATTCCACCTCTGTACCCATTGTGAAGAGATACAGTGAGAAATCATCTACATCTTTCTATCCAGTACTTTATAATGAGCAAAGCAATATGCATGTTTTAAGGAGAAGGTTACGGTACTTGTATACATAAGGTAAGACTTTTTGGTTCCCAGCCTGATTCTCCTGCTCCATCACTACATGTCATCTTTATTTGTCTCACTGACATATCTGATTGTTTATCAATGAGAACAACTTATTACAGTGGTTACAGTTGTTACCAAACTGAATTCCTAGTACAGTAAAACTTCGTCCCTGACATCACTAGCTAATCCTGGATGCAACCTTTTACCACCTTACTTTTGAAAAAATCAACCTATATCTTTGACTGAGTTTCCAGTCTTAAGGTTTGGCAAAGTACAGCATCAGGAGGAGAAAACGTTAATTCGATACTTACCGATAATTGTGAGAAGCACTCCAACGATCACCTGGAAAAATAGTGAAATGCTGATCAAAACGATGAGAGTGGTGTAGAATTTGAATTCAGGACCCTGCTCCAAGACTGACTTCAGTTGAGACGCATTTGCTAAAAGTAAGGCAACATCCAACATGTTCTCTGCCACACTCTTCTTGGTGGCATAGCGGTTGATATTGATCACAGCCTCATGTGCACGACCTGGGTTACCGGGCTAGTTGGAAAGGAAATACACAAAAATGGAAATTAGTAAATGAGAAAGACCTCTAGATGGTAAAATATAATGTTAAGTCATTGACAGGCAGTAAACTCATCCTAGTCTGAATGAATGTATCACCCCCACATTAATACATCAGTGTTATGACCAGAAGAAAAATCAACCAAAGAATACAGTGTCTTATTTACTTGCTGGGTAAGAACTCAAGTTTGATTAATATTTTAACTTCATATTTGAATTTCTATCCTATACTTATAGATTCATATGTTGTTCCTGGGCTAACAACCACTAGGGCCCTTACAACCTAGCCATGCACCCCAGACCCATTTGGATCCTGGGTATCATGGGGTAGGGAGGAGGCATGTTAGTAGGAAGGAAACTAAGGGATTTGTGGGGGGTGTTAGGATAATACTTTTCTCATTGTCCATAATGGATGGGGAAACCATACTGGGGGTAAATTTATGATTTCCTAGCCAACTGTCAAAGTTTCATTTGAATAGGGTCAGGAATGAACTCTGTTTTTGATGGATGAGGGGCCTATTCCATACCATGGGTTTCTTAGGGACACATATCTGTCTCTCCAGCACATTCTGTTTATGTTACAAGAGAAGTTCAAATCCCTGAATCTAGTGTTTCTGGTGCTGTTTGTTTTGCATATGTGCAATGGATTTATCAGGGCTGGTTGTAAGGAACCCCTGTAAGCCAGGCATAGATCCCCCATCAGCAGCCTGTAGGAGACTGAATACAGAGACAGAGCCTTTAGGCAATTAGTGTTGGACAGGGTGTTCATGCCCCGAGTTCTCCTGCTGACAAACCTTTGTGAGTGTTACAACTGTTGCAAGTGTTTGATTAGGTACATGGCAAAGACAGCATTTTACTTAATCATAGTTTTGATAAGGGCTGAGTAGAGTGGTGCTATAACTATATCTTCTGAACAGTACGAACCTCATGTTGAAGTAGTGATGGAAATCAAACTAAAACTTTAACGTTTATATCATTAATCTGTCTGGTAATAGCTTTGGGGAAACAATGTTAAAGAACAAAAATAAGTATCATTTTGCACTTCTGCTGATTATTTTTACTACACTTCATAGTTTTATAGTTTCATAGTATAGTACGAGGCTATCTGCCCTGGGGCATTTGTAAGCCTAGCCATAGTGATGTGGCTTTTGCCACCCCATGAAATGGTACAAAAATGTACAGAATAAATCTAGAATACTGTGCCTCTGTCTAGTAGTGACACAGTGAAGGTCCCCTTATATAATAGAATTAGTTTACTGTGCCCCTGTCTAGCAGTGACACAGATGTGACCCCTGGGGTAAACTTATGATCTCCCATCCACTCATCAAGATTTCTCTTGAAGAGAGTCAGTGAGGGGCTCTGCCTAATACGAACTGGAATCCTGTTCCAAAGCATGGGAAGCCTCTGGGTTATGAATCTATCCCTCCAGCATGTCCTATTCATACTTGTGCCGAGGTTTAAGTCTTTAGCTCTCGTGGTCCTGATGGATTTGGTTTTTTTGAGGTGGAGCATGTCCATCAGATCCTGATTGGACATGGCCTTGTACGTCAGGCAGAGATCACCTCTGAGCAGGTGGTATGCTACTGAATAGAGCTGAAGTTTCTTTAGTCTGGCAGAATAAGACATATGTTGGAGACCCTTGATCCTTTTGGTGAGGTACTTTTGTGGTCTCTCCAACTGTTGCAAGTGCTGGGTGAGGTACATACCAAATGGGGCATTGTGCTCAATCATGGGTCTGATGAGGGAGGAATATAGGGGTACAATGACATCCTTGGATCTGGATGTGAAACCCTTCATGATGAGGTGTGCAAGGTAGAATGTTTTTCTAACCACTTTGGCAACGTGGGTGTCAAATGAGAGGTCGCTGTCTACTTGGGTCCCTTGGTCTCTGATTACTTTTTCCGTACTCAGTGGGTTGCTGTCTATGTGATAATTTGTGGGTACTTTGTTTTTTCCAAAAGGGATGACTATACATTTTTTGGCATTTGATTTAAGGCCGTGACTACGGCACCAGTTGTCCGTTTCAGTGAGGCCTTTTTGTAGGATGTGTGTATCTGCTGGTGTATCGATTATGGCGCCTAGTTTGCAGTCATCTGTGAACTTTGTCAGCCACAGCCCTCCCATGTTTGCTTTAACATCTGAGAAATAAATGCCGAACAAGAGGGGTCCCAGGACAGATCCCTGTGGGACACCACTTGTGACTGGCTTTGAGTCTGACATTGCTCCAGCGATTTTAACTTTATGGGTTCTGTCCTTTAGCCAGTTTGCAACCCATCTAGTGACATAAGGGTTTACTTTTAAGCTGTTTAGCTTATCTATGATGCCTGAGTGGGGTATTGTGTCGAAGGCCTTATCCAAGTCCAGGTATGCTGTATGGACTGCTTTGCCCTCATCAATGGCTCTAGTGACTGTTTCGAAAAAGTCAACCAGGTTTAAAAGGCAGGATCTGCCCTTCACAAAGCCGAACTGGGTGGGGTCAAGCATCTGTAGGTCCCCTATGTCTCCATTTACGAGTTCCATAATGATTCTTTCCATAGCTTTGCAGACCAGGCTAGTCAAGCTTATGGGGCGGTAGTTTCCAGGGTCTGTAGAGGCACCCCCCTTGTGGAGTGGGACCACTGTTGCTGTACGCCAGTGTTCAGGTACATATCCCGAAGTAAGGCTAAGGTTAAATAGCATTTTTATGTGTGGGTTTAGCTCCTCTTGGAGTTCACGTAACACGCACCCCGGGATACCGTCAGGTCCCATTGATGATGTGTTTTTTTGCTTTGTTTAGGGCGGTTCTCACTTGGACATCTGAGATGACAGGGAGATTACATTCAGCTGGGATAAGTATTTCTTCTTTTGGGGGTGAAGGAGGCGAGAAATTTGCACTGAACCTGTCAGCCAGAATGTTAGCAATATCTGTGGGTTCATTGTATTTTTTGTTGTTGTGAACCAACTCTAAGCATATCTGAGGGTTTCCGCCCAGGTTTCTAACATAGCTGAAGAAGGCTTTGTGGTTATCTTTAGTGTCCTTAGCGATTTTTCTCTCAAAGTTTGCCTTGGATGTTTTATGAGAGAACGTAGTTTTCTGCTAATGTTGATCAGAGATGTCTTCCCTTCATGGGATTTCGCTCTGACGTGCAGTAGCTTCCTTCTTTTGTTATACAATTTTTTTATGGCTGAGGTCCACCAGACAGGATGCTTACATTTGGTGGAGAGGGACTTGGATTTGTTTGGGATTGCATGATCCATGCATTCTTGGAGATGTCCATAGAAAGCATTTGTGAAGGATTCGGCATTGTGGGATGTGGTATCCACTGGCACAGTGGGCTTAAAGGATACCATCTCAGTCTTAAGAAGAGTGAAGTCTGCTTTTGAGAAGTTTTTCACTGTGGTCTTTTGTGCTGGGGTGGAGGTGGGATATGTATATCCAGGGTGATTAGTTTGTGGTCAGATCTCACTAGTGAGGGGTATACTTCCTGTGTGGAGCATTTTGTCCCCATTTTTGTGATGATCAGGTCTAGTATATTATCTCCCCTAGTGGGAGAGGTGACTAGTTGTTCCAGTGCATTTGAATTTATGAATTCCAGGAACCTTTGGGCTAGGGTATTAGGGCTAGAATAATGTACCCAATCTATGTTTGGGTAGTTGAAGTCTCCCAGTATGATGGTATTTTGTGATACATTCATATCCTCCAATGTCTTCAGGAAGGCTGAGTGGGGTTCTTGAGATTGGGAGGGTGGTCTGTAACATGCTACCAGTTGTATAGCAGTTTTGCCTATGGTTAGTTGCACCTGTATGGTCTCTGATGCTTCATGTGTTGCTACTAACCTGGAGGTGTGGGAGTCCTTTATGAATATGGACACTCCCCCTCCCTTTGTGGTTCGGCCTGGGTTTTGGGGCTGAAAAGCATGATACGAGGTATAGCCTGGTAGCACTGGGGTGCTCTCAGGAGCCTTGAACCAGGTTTCAGTTACTGCACAGACATCGATGTTCTCCATGCTGAGGAGTGCATCAAGTGCCTGCATCTTGAGATTTAGACTTCTGGTGTTGAGCAGCATTACCCTTAGTTTTTTTCCATTTTTGTTTTCTAAGGAGGTGGGTTTGTCTTTTGAGCCTTGCCTAAAAAAGGTACTATGGGGGTGGCAAGAGCCTTAGCCAATATCCGGAAGCCCAGTGGTGACAGGTGTAAGCCATCCCTTGCGAAGCAGCGTGGCTTGTCCAACATATCATCCCAGGCAGACAGATATTGGATCCCCTTAGAATGACACCAGTACTTGAGCCAATTGTTAAAGCTGATCATCTTGTCTTTGTATTGTGGTATCATTCTTGGTGAGGGCAAGATGCTGCTCAGGGTCAGGGTCATACCAGCTCCTCTATGTCTCTTTTCATGTAGTCCAGGGTGGTACATCTCAGGTCATTCACACATCGACTCATATTAATTATTACATTTCTCGTACTTTAGAGTTTCAAAGTTAAACTGTTTCCACTGATGCTGTAGTACTTAATTACATTGTGTCTGCTAGTTTCACAGGATGGACTACTCTGAGTACGTGTGGCAAGATGGTATGAGCCTCGCGATGAGAAGCATACTACGTTACAACAAGAATGATACCACAATACAAACAGAAAATGATTGACTTCAGTAATTGGTTTAGCTACTGGTGTCATTCCAAGGGGATCCATTATTTATCAGCCTGGGATGACATGATTAACAGACTGTGCAACTTTGCCAGAGATGGTCTGCAACAGTTGCTGCTAGGCTTTTAAATACTGGCCATGGCATTAGCTACCCCCATAGTGCCTTTTTTGGGCAATGCCAAACCATGAGACCTGCCAACATAACACATTCTTCTAATACCAAGCTGAAGTACTACTGCTCAGTGCTAGGAGTCTTACGAAACTGCACTCCCTGGAACCTCTCCTTGCCCTGGAGAATGCTGATGTCTGTGCAGTTCGGGACATGGTTCATGGCTGTGGAAAGCACCCCAGCATTGCAAAGCTGTAATGCCTATCACACATTCAGACCACCCTCTGAAAAGGAAAAAAATGAAAGGAGGAGAAGATGTTTCCATTCACATAAAAAAATCAATCACACCTCTAGATTGGTCAAGTAGGATGACTTGCTTGAGCTACTCCATGTCCAGCTGACCACAGGCAAAATCCTTCCCCATATCATTGCTATCTACACGTCCCGAACCATGAACCATCAAAACCACTCTGCATACGTAAAGTTACTAGAGTCCTATTCACATGAAGCAGAGCCCTACCATGGCCATCTTCAAGTGCAATCTGGACCAATGGATGGGAAATCACAAATTCACTCTTAGAGTGGTGTCCTTGTCTCTTATGAACAGAAGCAGTCTATAAAAATAGTCAAAACACTGCTCTCTGACCCTTGCTATCTTTTCCTAGGGATAGTAAATTGGTTAATACTGGCCAGGCTTGTAAGTGTCCTTAAGCTGTTAGCCTAATAATCTCCTACAAATCTATGAACCTAAGTATGTAACTGCTCTCTATCAGCTCCCGTGGAAAAAATGGAATGCAAAACAGATATCAAAACCTGCTGATGGTCCAACAAGCACTGGTTGCACATGTGCAGTGCCCTATAAAATATTATGCAAAATTGGTACAAAGCTCTGTTACTGCATACCTGTTAAGGTGCTATAAATAGCCACTGCATCGTACATTTTTTTTTTTACTTTCTTCAAATCTTTAAAATAAACTATTTATGAAGGAAAAGGTTCCTTGTTTTCTGCTGTACCAAGAACTGTATGCAAAAGATTCTGTTGATGAATTGAAAGAGCATTATAATTTCATAGCAGTATTTACAGCTTGCAGTCACACGTAAGGTAAGGATGCATATCTCATATCATCAGGTTCACTTCCAGACGACATTGCATTTAATGAGATGGAAGAGAAGACACTTTGATTGCATTACAACAGACCATCTCAAACCTGGATTAAACCTCTTCATTTTCCCAGTCACAGAAATATTTAAAACACCATATATCTAGATACACAGGCAGTGGCAGTCAGGTATCCAAATTTTATAGTTACTGAATAGCCATCAGGAATTGTACATGATTCATATATCACATCTTGGATAGTGTGTCTAATGAAGATAAAAAAAGTATTTTTATGAATAGAGCTTCTTGCCAGCAAACTAGGAGGCTAGAGTTCTAAAAAAAAAAAACAGGGCAATAAAGTCTACTGTTCTTTCACCTTGGGACTTACAGGTTTAAGCTATCAGACTCAGATTAGCAGTTAATACATAACAGCATGAGGCCAAATGCAAGAGGTGATGGATCATCCCCCAGAAGGTGAAGCTACTAATCTAAATAAAAGCTTAATGGGCAAATGGCTAAATGCAAAGATGCCAGAGATGCATCATGCTGATAATCAGATTCTGGAGTTGGCTTAGGATGCCATGCTTGGCAGCATCTCCAAGATACAGAGGGACTAAGTTCTAACTAAGCAGGTGACCCGAGTTTGAGTCGTGCATTGGGTACCTGTCAGAGCTGACCAAGAAGGATGGGAATGAGTGGCTGTTATCGACTTGTACATCTGGAGTGGGGGAGGGGTGTGACTTTGGCTCCTCACAATGGTGACACCTAGTGAGAGCATTAATTGTTACCCAGAGAGGTTTGAGCTAAAAGAACAAGTGTTTTTACGGTGCTTAGCACCAGAAAAGATAAGGGGAAATCAAGCATGTCGAGGTGTGCTTCCTCCCATCAGGATACAAAAGTAGTGGGTTTGTAGGTGCTGTTACAGAGGAGCAGGGTGGTGATTCCAATGGCAAGAGGGTAGGTCATTCTCCAGGACAGCAATCTGGCCCACTGCCTATTACCCAGTTCTCATTATTGAATAGAAGGGCTGATCAGGATTCCTAGATTAGAACAAATGGACTGTAGGGCTCTCACCCAGCCCTAGAGTGTCCAGATTCTGTGCCTCCAAAACAAGTGGGTCAACAGAGTGTTGATAGTGCAGCCACTGGCAAGGTCTTTGGGGGAGTGCAAAAAATAAAGATGCCATGCTTAGCCTCAACTCCGTATATACCCCACAAATGTCAAGGCAACTCCCTGAATGCCTCCTTGTGACATAGCTTTGCATGCAAAAGACCATGAAGAACAAGTCAGACTCAGTAGAGTTATGTAAATCATCTGTCAGTGATAAAGAGACCATTTTGGGGATGGGCCACGTACATGTTTATCATAAAGCATGTGACCTTGTGCTCATGCTACAATATATGTATATGCATAGCGCTGAGTTACAGTACTAAATTGTGTGATATGTGATTCACAAATGTGTGACCATGCTCTTCGGTCTGCTATATTGCTCTGTTAATGGACCTACCAAGTGGTGATGGTTGCCACAGCATGTGGTAAAAGCAAGACTTCTGCATCATGGCCAGGAAGAGCAGGATTTTCTTGTTCTTCCTGCATGAGAATGTTAAGGAGAACCGGCTGGACTACTGAGATGACCCTTTGAAGGATGCAGTTGACCAATACAAACTGGGCCAATTGCATCATCCCATTCTGGGGAACAGTAATGATGTCATTGTTATGATGATCTCTGATGCTACCATATCAACATGTTTTGACAGTGGGAGGCAGAGGGTTGGAGAGTGAGCCACAGATGTTCTGTAAGCATTTTTTTTGAAGAGGATACCACTATGATTTGTACTATGTACAGTGCTGTGCAGATATGCTTAGCACTATGTGCTTTGTTTTACAATTACAGAGGAGCATTATCGTAACATGGCTGGCTGCTGCAAAGATATTTATGTGTTCTGTGTCAGTGCACTGTACAATGTCTACATTTGTGCAACTGCAGTTGTATTTGTATCACGTGTGTGTGTGTGCGCGCGTGTGTGATAATGTTTTTTCATTTTGTTGTCCTCCTGCAAGTCCAGTTGTGGAGGTGATGGAGGAGTGATCACACTAATTTTGGTCTGTGCCGACTGCTGTTTGTGCCACTGGGTCACCAGTGCCCATGAGCTCTGCCTCTCAGGTGTGGGAAGATGGCTCCCCTATTGCAATATGGAAGGGCAACTCCCCCCCCTTAGTCTACTTCTCAGAAAGAGGGGAGGCCTTCTCTAATGAACGTGGACAGAAGGGGTCTCCTCTGGTACCTCTCCCATAACATCAGTAATCAAGGTGTGATTGACTGGCCTGGCAGCTTACTATGACAGACGTCCACCATACCTGACTGGCCTGGCAGCTTACTATGACAGAAACCCACCATACCCTCTTCCTGATGCGTTCCTTCCTTATGTCTAGTTCCTCATTTTTTGTTCTTTGTCCAACCCTAGCCATCACCAGTTGTCCACCCTCTGTAGGTATGTGTCCCTTCACTGTCATCCCCACCCTTTTATTTAGATGCTAGTGCTGCTGTCTGTGCTCTATATTTGTCTGTCTGATCTTGCTACCTGCCCTTCTCCCACCCACAGCAACCCCTCAACATCTTTTCTCCCAACAACTTCTCCACCTACCATTCTTTTTGTAGAAATTACAAAAGGTGCTTTGCAGAAATTACAAAAGGTATTACTATCCCCATAAAACAATACTTTTCATTCTTCACAACAATTCATGCTTTGCAGTTACTATTCTGTATTTAACTCTACTGGCTCTTCCCCTTTCCTACTTCATTCAATGCCCCATTTCCTTCTCATTTATATGATGAAAATGGCTGCCACTTTGCTACGTGTGCACGCGCACACAGGCACACACACACATGCACACACATGCACACACACACGCACACACATGCACACACACACACACACACACACACACACACACACACACACACACACACACGCACACAAGATTACACACACGCACACACACACACACACACACACACACACACACACACACACACACACACACACACAATTACACACACACACACACACACACACACACACACACACACACACACACACACACACACACACACACACACACACACACACACACACACACACACACACACACACACACACACACACACACACACACACACACACACACACACACACACACACACACACACACACACACACACACACACACACACACACACACGCACACGCACATACACACACACACACTGGACTATCTAATGGCCACTGTGC
Source organism: Protopterus annectens (assembly GCF_019279795.1). NCBI lineage: Eukaryota > Metazoa > Chordata > Ceratodontiformes > Protopteridae > Protopterus > Protopterus annectens. The sequence continues at coordinate 115,812,632 of NC_056745.1, forward strand.
TAAGCTATGCCCTTCTTGTGGTGGCCAGTCTCTAGGTACAGCTCTGTGCAGCTGCAGTGCATGTGGAGGCATGTACACTTTCTGTAATGCTAAAGAGGTTCTGACACCCTTCACATCATCCATGTGTGCTGTTATAGCATCAGCATAACACGACTTTCTTACTCAGTCTTTCGCACAGTATACAGGTACTAGACCATGCTCCCTACTACTGTAAATAGCTCTCCAATGCTTCATGTAGCATCCACCTTGGGTACTAGTACTGCACGGGTACATAACACTTGTTCATGAGCGACAGCTGACATCTTTGCATCTTTTGTGTGGCTCAGAGCCATAGCTAGTTTACGTAGCAGCTGGTGCAGTCCACAATCTAGTGTCCCTTTAAGTTGAAGTTGAGGAGCAAAAAGATAAAAGTCCTTGCTTTGACTTGGGTACCAACACTTTTGGTGTGGCTAATATTATGAGCACCAGGGAAAAGGCAGAATGAATTAAATTACAAAACCTGGCAGTAAATCCAAGAAGTGAATTATAGTATGTGTGCTGTATATTTAAGTATACTTTGAATAACTTCAGTCATTCTATCTATGTTGGTTTAAACTTTGTCAGTTTTCAATTTTACAGTCTTTAATATGAGAACTAAAAGGTTATACTAGTATAAACGGGGGCCCTGTGATCATGGAGTGAGGCACAGATATAATGGAATTTCAACTTCTTACAAGACAGTTAGTTTATCAGATAACAAAAGAAAAGTGAACCCAAAAGTATAGCTGCATTATCTTTCTCACTAAGGCAGTAGCACTCACATAAACTGTGCACATGGACAATTTGTCAAATCTTTATTCCCAGTTAATATTAAAAAAACACAAAAACAAATAATTCATAGGTACATAGGATGTTACTAGGCTATTGACCTGAGCAAGCCAAACTGTTAAATCCCGGTATAATAATAGATATTGTCTATGTCCAAGGTTTTTCTAGCAAGGACTACCAATGTCCAGGAGAGAAGCCAGGGCAATCTCTGGCAGAAATTTACCGTTTCCCATCCAGTCATTCAGGTTGCACTTAAACGGGGTCATGGAGGTAATTTGCTTGATATGGATTGGAAGCCTATTCCAGAGGAATGGCAACCGCTGAGAGATGTATTTGTCTCTCCAGCAGGTCCTGTTTATGTCACTGGCTAGACTGAGGTCCCTGGAAGGGGTGACTCTAGTCCCATTTGACTTACAGATGTGCAGCATTTCCATTAGATTTGCGTCAGAGATAGTCCTCTAAACCAGACACAAGTCTCCTCTAAGTAGTCTGCACACTATTGAGTACAGTGATGGCGACTTCAGTCTGTCCGTACAAGACATGTGCTGCACACCCTGAATTTTCTTACTTAGAAATCTCTGAGGTCTCTCAAGTTGCTGCAGGTGTCTGGTATGGTAAATACAAATGGGTGCATTATATTCAATAATATGTTTGATGAGGGACATGGCAGGGGAGTTATAACCTCTTATGCTCTTAAGACAATACCTTTGCTAATCAGGTCAGCAACATAGAATGCCTTCTAAATGATGCTAGATACATGGTGGTCAAAGTTGAGGTCACAATCAACTTGTGTTCCCAGGTCTCTCACTACAGAATTGGTACTTAGGGTATTATTGTTTATTTTATAATCAGCAGGGACACTGTTTTTACCAAAGGGAATGATGGTGCATTTTTAGCATTTAGTGGCAGGGCTAGCCACTCGACGGTGTAAAATATGGTTCTAGGTGATTCGGTCATGTTGACTAATGTTGCTAAAAATGGGCATGGGTAGTTATCGGTGATAAGTGGGTTGAGGACCCGGCCTACTCTGACCCATGCCAGGGACCCGTGCTAATGGTGGGAGGGGTATATGTGCCTCTATTGGCCAGTGTGTGCCCACAATAAAGCCCAGCAGCCCTGGGTCAATAAGCTACTGGCTGGCCGGTGACTAGTTGCCCAGCCTGGGTTACTTGGAATAGCTCTGTTGAGCAAAAGCCTGACGTAAAACCAACCAACCTGCCAAACATGAACTGAGAATTGCTACACTTAATGTAGGCTCACTGACAGGATGCAGCTTGGAAGTGGATGACATGATGATACAGAGGAGGCTGGACATCCTATGTATCCAGGAGACAAGATAGAAGGGCTGTGCAGCAAAGTCACTTGGCTTGGGATCCAGAGCCTACTACCTAGGTGGAGGGCAGGCTTGAAATGGTGTAGGAATTGTGGTGACATAGAGGCTTCAGAAGGCAATACGGGATATCATCAGAATTAATGGCAGACTCATGGCAGTCAGTCTCCAGTGTAATGCTAGGGCAGTATTCATAATATCGGCATATGCCCCACAGGAGGGTTGTGATAGTGAGGAAAAGAGTGCATTCAGACAGCAGTTGCAGGACCTACTAGATAAAGCAGGACAACATGAATTGGTGTTGATAATGGGTGACTTGAATGCACATATCGGGACAGACAGAACAGGGTATGAGGACTGCCTGGGTCCACATGGATGGGGCAACAGGAATAAAGAAGGAAAAGCCATTCTAGACTTCTGTCTGGCAAACGGCTTGATAGTAGCCAACACATGGTTCAGAAAGAGACAAGGTCACAAGATCACATACAAGGGTAGTAAACATGCAACTCAGGTAGACTTCCTCCTAGTAAAGAAAAGGCACTGGGGCAGAATCCATGATTGCAAAGTCATCCCCAGTGAAACAGTTGGCCCACAGAATAAACCATTAGTTGCCACAATCAGCTGCAAGCAGTGGTCAGAGAAGGCTTTAAGGTCAACAGAGACTAGGCTGAAGACCTGGAAGTTGACTTGAGAGAAAGTACAACAGTTCAAGGAATTACTCAGGGCTCTAGCATCCCAAGAAGAGGAGGAGGAAATAGGTGGAGTTGAAGAACAATGTCAGCGCCTAAAAACAGCATGTGTTAAGACTACAGAAAAGATATGTGTCTGAGTCAGGTATGGAAATAAGGTACATAAGAAAGCTGGTGGTGGAATGCAGAAGTTCAGGAAGTAATCAAAAGGAAAAAGGAGTGCATGAAGAAGTGGGAGACTGAAAAGACTGACCAGGCTAGGAAGGACTACTGGTTGGCTAACAAAGAAGCTAAGAAAGAAGTTGCAATAGCGAAGAATAGGGCATCAGAGGCACTGTACCAACTTCTGGAAAGTGACTCAGTAAGTGGCACAAAGAAACTATATCAGGTTGCAAGGCAAAGACAGAAAGATAAAGAAGATAGTCAGACACCCTTCATAAGGGATTCCAGCAACAACCTGCTCACCAGCCCACAGGACATCAAAGGCAGATGGAAGGAGTATTTCCAGCAGCTTTTGAATGAAGAAAACCCCACAGAAGCTGTACTGCCCCAGAAACAGTCTATGATGAGAGAAGAAGAGGAGCCCACCCTAGAAAAAGTAAGAACAGCACTAAGGAAGATGAAGTCAGGGAAAGCAGCAGGCTCAGATGAGGTCACGGCACATGTGATAAAGATGCTGGGTGAGATGGGGAGAAATGGCTCCTGAAAGTACTAATAACAGTGTGGAGAGAAAGGTGTATCCCATATCACTGGAGAATAAGCATACTCATGCCAGTGTATAAGAACAAAGGGGACATCCACAACTGTGGGAAAAACAGAGGCATCAAACTCCTACCACATTGCATGAAAGTTCTGGAGAGGGCAATTGATAAACGGATATGCAGAGTAGTAGAATGTAAGATGGGAGATGAGCAGTTTGGATTCAGATCAGGATACAGCACAACTGACCCGATGTTTGCATTGAGACAGATACTTGAGAAGAAGCTAGAGATGAGGAGAGAGTCCAGCTGGGCATTCCTAGACTTGGAGAAAGCATATGACAAGGTCCCAAGAAAGCTGATCTGGGCAGTACTGCAGTGGTTTGAAGTCCCAGAAACATTGGTAGAATCAGTGCAGGCTATGTACAAGGACCCAATGACTCAAGTACAAACAGTCTTCAGTCTCACAGAGGGGTTCCCAGTGGGTGTGGGTGTACATCAGGGTTCAGCTCTGAGCCCACTGCTGTTCATACTGGTGATGGACTACATTAGCAAACAGGTTGGAGGGGACAGATCAACAAAGCTGCTGTATGCAGGTGATGTGACAGTACAGGCAGACTCTGAGCTAGAACTTCAGCAAAGGATAGGAGAGTGGAATGGAAATCTAAAGGCACATGGGATGAAACTAAGCACAGTTAAGATGGTGGTAATGGCAGCAAATTGGGGAAATCATAAGAAGCTGAGAATAGAGATAGAAAGGAAGATAGTGGAACAGGTAAACAGCTTCAAATATCTGGAAGGAGTAGTTGAGGAGAAGGGTAGTCTGAATGAAGAGGCCATAGCTAAAATCAGAGGGGCTGCAGCTAACTACCATAGAGTATCAGGTGTAGTCTATGACAGAAGAATGCCAAAGAAGCTGAAAAGTAAGGTGTACAAGACAGTGGCACAACCAGTACTACTGTATGATACAGAAACCTGGGCAGTAAAGGCAGAACAGTTGAAGAAGCTAGATGTGATGGAAATGAAGTGTCTGAGAAAGGTGGTAGGATGCACACTGTGGGACATATGAAGAAATGAGGACATAAGAGCAGAAGCCAAACTAGCTCTAATTACAGAAAAGATCAAAGAGAACAGATTATGGTGGTTTGGACACGTGTAGAAAAGCAGAAGACAATCTGATGAGGAAGATATGGGACAGACAGGAAGAAGGTAAGAGGAAGCGAGGACATCCAGCAAAGAGGTGGATGGATTGTGTGAAAGAAGATCTGCAACAGTCAGGTATGAGTGTTGAAGAAGGCAGGAGTGTGGACTGAATTGAGAGAGTTGGCGACAGTTAACATGATACCCTGACTCCATGTAGAATAAAATGGGAAAAGGGGGGCTGATGAAGATAATGATTTAAGACCATAGCACTGGCAACAATCATTGGTCTGTGTAAGCCCCTTTTGAAGTACGCTGACATAGCTAGGGATTCAATGATAGCATCTAATTTGCAGTCATCCGCAAACTTGGTTAGCCACAACCCCTCCATTTTGGCCTGGATTTCTGGGAAGTATATGCCAAACAAGAAGGGGCCCAGCACTGACCCTTGTGGACCCCACTGGTGACAGGTCTGTTAGTAGAGGTAAAGTCTCTCATTTTGACTGAATGTTGTCAATCCGTGAGCCAGTTTGCAACCCACCTGACAACATAGGGGTTGATATTCAACTGGGGTAGTTTGTCAATGATGCCTGAATGTGGGATAGTGTCAAAGTCCTTGGCCAAGTCAAGATAGGCTGTGTGCATGACTTTGCCCTCATCTGTGGCTCTGGTCACATTCTCGAAAAAGTCAACCATGTTTAGCAGAAATGATCTGCCCTTGACAAAACAAAACTGGGATGGATCCAGGGTTTGGAGGTCACCTATATCCTTATTTAGGAGATCCATGATGAATCGTTCCATTGCCTTACAGATGAGGCTGGTTAAACTTATGGGTCTATAGTTACCCGGGTCTGTTGCCGAGCCACCCTTGTGGAGGGAGATAACAGTCACCATTTTGCATTCAGTGGGGACAAAGCCATTACTTGGGTATGGTTAAATAGAGTGCCTAATGAAGTAGCTAGCTCTTGCTTTAGAAAATTAAGAACACAGCCTAGAATGCCATTTGGTCCCATGGAGGCCTGTTCTTAGCCTTGGAGAGAGCATTGATGACTTGTTCTTTGGAGATGCAGGGAAAAGGAGATAATGAACACATCATTTGTGGGGGGATGGTGGAGTGAAATATTCATCAAACTTGTCTGCTAGCAGATTTGCAATTTCCGCATGGTCAGTGTGTGTGATGCCATCCAAAATTAGTTCAGCACACATCTGACTCCTGCCTTTTAGGTTCTGGACATAGCTGAAGAAAGCCTTATGATTATCTTTGGCTATGATTACTAAATTTTTTCTCATAGTTGCTCTTTGAAGATTTTATGAGTTGTCTTATTTGCTTGTTTAGGCTGAGGAGGGTGCTCTTCCAGTTCTGGGATCTCACTTTTGCATTTTTAAACAGCAGCTTCTTTCACTTATTGTATAATTTATTAATGCCAGATGTCCACCAGAATGGTTTGTTTTTTCTTGAGGCTGTTGCTTTAATCCTATCCGGCATGGCTGTGGCAATACCTTTGTGTAGATGTTTATACAGGGCATCAGTGCATACCTCAGTATAGCTGTCAATGCCATCTGTGGAAACTGGAGCTTTGAAGTCGATTATACCTTCTCTTAGGAGGGTATAGTTAGCTTTGGTGAAGGTTTTTAACCTGACTTCTCCTTTGGGAAGTTCTAATGCTACTGCTGCTTCAAAAATTACTGATTTATGGTCAGATTTAACCAGTGTGGGCCCTACACTTAAGGCATTGCATTGGTCACTCATATTGGTGAGGACCAGGTCTAGACTACTGGAGTCCCTTGTGCAGTGGTGCACTATTTGTTCCAGGGCATTTGAGTTAAAGTCCAGAAACATTTGTGTGAGTGAGTTTGGGCTCGTATAAGTTTCCCAATTCATGGAAGGATAGTTGAAGTCACCCATGACTAGGGTGTTAGGTTGTACCTTAATTGTCTCAAGTAGGTCTAAATAAGCTGTGTGGGCATCTTGGTTCATGGAAGGGGACCTGTAACTGACGATGACCTGAAAGGGGGGGTCTTACTTACGGTAATCTGGACTTGGAGTAGCTCCATAGAATTTTCCTATCTAACCAACCTAGTGGTGTAAATATCTTTAATGAGGATAGATACACCACCTCTTGTTCAGAATGTTTTTCTCCCTTTTTTTCCATTTCCTCCCATCTCTATGTCATCCCATCTGAAGCAATCTCCTGTTCATGTTTATGTTTTATTTAAAGTGAAGAAAGAAGTCCAGGCCGATTGTACAACACCAAGAAACTGAAACACATTAAATATTTAAAAAATGATTTTATTATATAAATGATGCTACCTCAGCAGGCTGCCTTCCAACAGGGTGATTCTTGACTTTATGTCTGATATCAGGTACACAAAATAATATTTTAAGAGCAACAAATTCAAATAGCTTTTCAGAATTACTTTATATATCTTTTGAGGCTATTTAGTTGTCAGTTTGGTGAGATCCTGACAGTTTTCTTAACTTTCTATATTATTTTTGATGCCTCTAAGACATTCATAAAAATCTGTCATCTGTGGGCATCAGTGACTGAGATGCCATAAATGAACAAGAAAAAAGAGACAGAGGAAACCATGGAGTCAAGACTCGATGAGGGAGTGAGAGGCTCTAAGACACAGTGTTAAAGAGATGGGAAAGGAGACTGAAAGATAAAGAGACAGTGAAAACTAGTAAAAGAAAAAGAAAATTGTCTGAAAACGGCATCAAGGCAAAACATTTTAGCCAGTGAATCAGGGAATCAGGAGAGAAATTAAGAAGTCAACACCATAGCAGCACTCAAACAACAGCTGGCTACAGAGCACTCACCTCACCTAGATGCTTTTTTTTATTTGTATACAGTATTGAACACCTTCTGTAAAGCCAAGGATTGACCTTTCCATCCAGGTTCAAATCTCAACTGCCACAGATAAAGAAGGAAAGCAGTAAGTGAGCAAAGAGGGAACAACTGAAAGGAAAAGAGCTTAGCTTTCCATATGTGAGGATACTGGAAAAGAAAGAAGAGGAAATATCGTTAACCGAGAAGGTAGACTATGAAAAAAGAAAAATCAGCTGATGTGAGTTTAGTAGGATAAGCTGGAATGACCACAGGCAGAGCAAAAGTAAGTGTGTGTGTGCGCGTGTGTGTGAGAGAGAGCATGTGGGCACATGCACGTGTGTGTGTGTGTGTGTGTGTGTGTGTGTGTGTGTGTGTGTGTGTGTGTGTTTAAGCACAGACACGCATAGGCACAGAGGAGCAAACAAGCAATTGAAACTAAGGTCCTGTGTTGTGTTTCTGAAAGGGTTCCAACTAAGACATTCTACCTTTCACGTGAAATATCACAGAAGCTGTGTAAAAATGTTCTGTTACAGTGATAGTTCATGCATTATGCTAAAATGCCACTGTCAAGTGTTAAACTGTACAACACTCTCAAGGTGAGATGAGAGTTGTAGAACTTATGTAGGATATGAAGTCATGTCTCTTCAATACAAGAAGTTACACTTAGAGATAAATGTAATGATATGTTGACATAGAAATAAAATATTTATTTTTGCTATATTTGCTATTCCACTTGTATGTGTAAAAAAATAACTAGAAAGAATCCACAGCATGTTCAGCACTTTGTGAGATGTCTATGCCCTGCTCCAGCTGTGATATACAGCATTTAAGCACAATCAGTGGGCAATAGATGATTATAGTAACCCTTTGCTCAAAAGCTGCTGTAATGTATTACTATTGCTGTGTTGTAAATACAGCATTCTAGGGAATACCCTTTACATGTCACCATGACTACAAGTTTTTAATAAGTGCTTTTGTAGAAGCCAAGCCATTCTGTGCCACCCTTCAGCACTCTTGTGGGAGACTGGACCCTTGCACCTTTATTTTAACTGAATGGTCACACCTCTACAGAGATGGGTGCAAGACTCATTTTTTTGTGCAGCAATAGACTGTGTCCTTTCTCCAAGGTGGCATAAACTTATAATATTGATGGTTCTAACATCTCTGATGATTTTGTAGAATTCTAAGCTTCAGTTTGCATGATGTAGACCACTTACAGTTAGATTACCATGCAAATGAAATTATTATGAAATTTAGCAGTTGTACATTCCTCAAAGACTGTAGTGTAGTGGTATATGGCAAATCATTATTGCTGTATGGTCAGTAGGGTAGACCGCGTGCTGATGGCACAGCTGGCATTAGGCTGAGGCAGATACTAAGGAGTACAAAACGCACCTATCACCAGTGACATCACATTAATTCATGTGACATCACATTAATGCATCTGTCACCAGTGACATCACATTAATGCATCTGTCACCAGTGACATCACATTAATTCATGTGGCATCATATTAATGCATCTGTCACCAGTGACATCACATTAATGCATATGTCACCAGTGATATCACATTTCCTTGCTATGACACTTAAGTTTATTGAGGATGTACAACAGAGGATTGAAATAATTATCTGAGACATTCGACTAACACAGTGTGGCACTGCTGATTGTCCTGCAACTCTCTGCGACTTGGAAGAAAAAGGGACAGGATGGAGTGGACATGCTGTTTGGACTAAAGATTGTCAACAGTATGGTCAGGTAATGGAGCTGAAATGAGCCAAAAGAGGGGACACGGAAAATAATAAAAATATGTCTTCACTCATAAAGTGGTTAAACCATACACTTCTCTTCTGTGTGAAACTGCTAAGTGTGAAACAGTTATAGTGTTTAAGATGGACTGAGGTGTGGTAAATACTTTAGGAAGGCAGACACAAGTGTAGCAGTACTAACGTGCACTCTTGTTAGGTGTAATCAGTAGAACCTTTGTTTGCATATGTAATTAATTAATTTTAGAAAAAATTCTTATGGCTGCTTGCTTAGTGCATATTATCTTTCAGTCGTCGGTTCTTCATGCTTTCTAGGATTTTAAAAAAAAACAAAGGGCTTAGTTTGAAGCACCAAATATAAACCTGAAAGTGACACCACTTAACCCAGATCTCCAAAGTTTTCATACTCAAATTCATGCTCTAATCATGGCCATGGGCTATTGTCATAACCGAGTAATGTGTTTTTAAGATAAATAGGAGCCATTTTGTACTGCAAACAGCACATGTGATCACTTAATGTCTAAAACAGTCACTTTATGGAGTGGGGAAACATACTGTGTATCATTTTGTGTAACTAATGTAGTGTTGCTATGAAAAATATGGGGTCTAAGGTTTCCTTTTGTTGCTGTACGGAAAGCTAAAGATTTTTCAACTTCTGCCTTCCTTATTAAAAAAAATATGGAGCCTAGGGATTCCTGTTTTTTTTTTTTGCTGTACTGAAAGCTGAAGATTTTTTTTTACTTTTGCTTTGTTAAAATGTATCTGTACAGATGATAGCCAGATTTGCTTAGCTCTTTGAGATACATTAATGTAGACTTGCATTCAAATAAATAATCTACATGCACAGTAGAAAGCCTACAGAGGGGTCATTGCCAAGGTTAGGGAGAAGTGTGTAATTTGGTACAATACTTCTGTTGGCCACTTGATGGCACTAAATGATACACTATTATAGTGGAATTTGCTATCCATTTATATCTCAAAATGATCTTGGTGCATTACATTACTTGCTACGTAGCGCAAATCCTTTAGTGCTGAATAATAAAGCAGCAGATAAAAAGATAAATTGTGCTTTAAAGACTTCTGTTTCAAAGTGAAGGTGATGTTTCTTGTTCTCCGAGATTATAAAGGGAAACATTGTGGAGACAGGCGCTGTGAATCCTCTTCAGCTGTGCTTAGAACTGCTATCACATAGAATATTACTGGCTTCCAGCAAAACGTCATGCCAGCTGTAGAAATGTGGTGCCTGCATTTTCATTGTGTGAAAAGTGTAGGTTGAGTATTGCGGCTACCTGAAATCAATATTCACTTTCAGAGCTGTTATTAGTAGTTAGGTTAGAAGATTAAGGCACTACATCACTAACAAACGGCTTCCTACAGTCCAGTGTTTGATACCTCCAGCTTCCATTTACCTGCCATACTACTTTGAGCAAGCCACTTAACCAAATAATGCTCTGGAGAATGGCGTCCTAGAACACATGCCTAATAACTACCCATTAACCTTAGCACGAATTGATGAGTGGATCTTTTACATACATTGACACTCTGCAATAGGAAGTGAAAGCAAAACTTTCTGTTAAACTCCTTGCTTGTTAATAAAACTACATAAAATTCATGTCAATATTATAAACTGAATCTCTTTCTCTTCCAGAATGTTAATCTTCGATACTTACTTCCTTGAATAAAGTTGTAACCACAAATAAGGCACTGTCTCTTAAAAAACTTACCGCAACTGCATATATTTAAGCAGAATTGACGTGATGCTAAGTGAATTACAATTAGGCTATTGTGCAGCAGGATCTTATGATAAAAAATGTTAACAAGGCGTATTTGGATAATCTACAACACTAAACATTATGTCTGTGGTTCCATTCTGTTAGCAAGTATTTGCCCTTGAAAAAGTACAGGGCACAAAACACCACAAATAAATAAGTAAAGCGAAAAGAGAGAAAATCTAGCTTCATGTCATGGAGCCAGGGCTTATGGCAGGAAGACAAAACTTTTGAACATTCTATGTCAAGCTAAAGCAGGAATATCTAGGCACTGAAAACATTTGAAGATTTACTTCTTTCTGCTTAGTTAAGTAAGTTGTTTACTAGGCCCTAGTCTTTGCTGCTCTCGAATAAAAGCAATATTTTAGAATCATCTAGTATTTTATGGACAATTATGTACTTTTATGGCCAAAACCAGATCATGGTAAAATGGGGCCCTAAGCAGAATGGACCATGGACCCCTTCCCGCAGCCATTCTGGTGTCCCATTACTTGTCTCACTCTCCCCATTACTATAAAGACTGCTCAAAACTATCAGCATGCATACTGTTTTCTTTATTTTTGACATGAAGGCAGAGATACGGATTCAATTTAAAACTTTTAATTTAAATATCCTTTGCCCAGGTTACTCCCACTAGGCTAGTTGCATCATTTCAGGGGAGACTCTTCGTGGCATTTATACTACTAGAGGGAACTTTCCCCTACTCTTTTTGAGAGCTCAAATGGATGTAAAAGATCTGACAGCATCTATCATTAAAACAGGCAGATGGGGCCTCAGTTTAATATCTCATCCAAAGGACAACACTCTCAGGAGTACAACACCCCCACCCCTTAAAGTGCAGTGCACCATCAGCAATCTATCGACATGGTTTGGGGGGAGAAATCACAGCCTTCTAGCCAAAGGAAAGTCTGCTACCGGTTATGCTTCTAACACTGCTTTCAGATTCTACAACACAAACACTAATGACCATGCTACCTGTTACGCTTCTAACACTGCTTTCAAATTCTACAACACAAACACTAATGACCATGCTACCTGTTACGCTACTAACACTGCTTTCAAATTCTACAACACAAACACTAACTACTAACACTGCTTTCAGATTCTACAGCATAAACACTAATGACCATGCTACCTGTTACGCTACTAACACTGCTTTCAGATTCTACAGCATAAACACTAATGACCATGCTACCTGTTACGCTACTAACACTGCTTTCAAACTCTACAACACAAATACTAATGACCATGCTACCTGTTACGCTACTAACACTGCTTTCAAATTCTACAACACAAACACTAATGACTATTTGCGAAACAAAACAGTTGCACATTGAAAACAGATGTAGCATGAGCTACAGTAAACTTCTCTTGAAGCACACATACATGCCTTGAAAATGCACTGACACTCACATTGATTGAAAATACAAGTAGTAAAGCAAAATGTATGAAGCAATAAAAAATAAAATTACCCATATCCAATAATCTCTGACAACTTAATGACTAGTCTGGTAGGTCGTGTACAGGACTAAGGCTCTTGTCACTTGTAGCCAAGGTACAGGGTTTGAGCCTAATTAAGCTAACTAACTAATCTGCCATCCCTAAATAGGGCATTACACACACACACACACACACACACACACACACACACACACACACACACACACACAGTACCTCCTGAAGGAAGGAACTGATCATCATCTCCCAGTCTAGTGAGGCCAAAATGATGGTAGGAATGGGTTGTTTCCTGGTCTAGTGCACATGTAAAATGGAAGTTCCAATGCAGTTTTCTGGTTTGCGTCTCTGAGAAATAGAAGTAATCCTCTGTTGTTGTGTGTGTGTGTGTGTGTGTGTGTGTGTGTGTGTGTGTGTGTGTACAAGATATAGAGTGTGTCTGGAAATTCCATTGTTTAAATCCCATGTTGCTGTGTGTGTGTGTGTGTGTGTGTGTGTGTGTGTGTGTGTGTGTGTGTGTGTGTGTGTGTGTGTGTGTGTGTGTGTGTGTGTGTGTGTGTGAGTGTGTGTGTGTGTGTGTGTGTGTGTGTGTGTGTGTGTGTGTGTGTGTGTGTGTGTGTGTGTGTGTGTGTGTGTGTGTATATACAAGACATAGAGTGTGTCCGCACGTTTCTGGATTTAAATCCTGTGTTGTGTGTGTGTGTGTGTGTGTGTGTGTGTGTGTGTGTGTGTGTGTGTGTGTGTGTGTTTGTGACACCCGTGTGTATACAAGACATAGAGTTTGTCTGGAAGTTCCAATGTTTAAATCCCATGTTGCTCTGTGTGTGTGTGTGTGTGTGTGTGTGTGTGTGTGTGTGTGTGTGTGTGTGTGTGTGTGTGTGTGTGTGTGTGTGTGTGTGTGTGTGTGTGTGTGTGTGTGTGAAGTTCCAGTGTTTAAATCCTGTGTTGCTCTGTGTTCGTACAAACTACAATAAGGTGTAGATTATGTCCTTAAAGAAGGAATATAATTTTTTTAAATTGTTTAATTTTAATTAAAAATTAAATGTTGTGCCAGCATTCAGAAAGTGGGCCCTAGGCAACTGCCTAGGTCACCTAGTGCTGGATCTGGCTCTGTTTATGGCATTTATCTATTTCTAGTAATGCCCCAAGGAAAAAAAAGGTGTTCTATCAGGCATTAAATTAGATACCTGCTAAGAATTTTCAGCTTCAACAACATGGAATTTAAACATTGGAACTTCCGGGCACACACTATGTCTTGTACACACACTTGCACACATATTACAATACAGATAATTGTGAACACTGCAGCATTTAATAAGATTGACTAGTACAACCAAGAACGTGCATGCATTTCAGAACATGAAAAGTATTACCCCTTCCTCCTCTTGTTTCTCCTTCAAGAAAAAAACTGCAGAAATGGCCAAACATTTAACAACAGGAAAGTCCTCAATGGAAAAAGGGAAATGAAAACACAAAGTTTTCTTCCAAAGAGAATTAAAAAAAAAACAAGAATTATATAACTTGCATTGTGTGTTTTACAGGAAAAGGCTTTGTTGACTAAGAGAACCATGCCTTTTGATATGAACGAGGTGATTTCCATGGCAGCTTCTCAGGCTGAGACTGGTTCCCTCGCGTCACCACTCACCAGGTAAAGTCCACTTGAGTCTGCCAGCTGCTTCAGTTGCAGTTTGCAGCAACAAAATAGTATCTGATGCAAATAGTTTCTGTTTTTTTAAAATCTCTTACCTTAGTACTCAGCCCAGATGTCTGGAGCATAATTGCAAGTTCATTTCATTGCAAGTTTAGTTTCAGAGACTGCTTGGATTTCTGCCAGTGTTGATGGTGAAATTCTAACCATTGTGGTAATGGTATCATGGGACAAGATGTCAGTTGATGAGGGGTGTACAGAACTAAGCCAGCTGTGATATAATGGCAGTGGACACCAAATGCCAAAACTGTGATGGTGGGGTGTCCTCCTGACATCAGATCTCAGTCCCTTGATGTCAACAATGCTCCTGTATTTCCCTTTAATTACAAACAGTTCCCTCAGAAGTACCAAAGATTGTTATATGACGTAGCTCAGTAATCAAGTGCCATGCAATTTTTATACTGGTTATATTAAAAAAAAAAGATGCCCCCCGCATCTTCTGAAGAAGACAAAAATGCAATTGTTTTGTTCTCCTGGTCTTTGAATGGATTCTGAGGACAATGACTCAATAACATCTGGCTGTTAGACTGTCTTCCAGAAAACGTCACTTTTGGAGTGACTTTTATGCTACCCACCAGAAACCCATCTTTCACCAAGACACGCTATGCAGAACTATTAAGAAATTATGCATCAAAACCACCGGCTATTATACCTTGCATCCCATTATTCTAAGATGTGTACACTTATCTGTCCTTTGAGACAGATTTTCAGATACAGTGGATATAAAAAGTGTACACACCCCTGTTAAAATCCCAGGTTTTTGTGATATAAAAAAAATGAGACCACAATAAATCATTTCAAAACTTTTTCCACCTTTAATGTGACCTATAATCTGTACAATGCAATTGAAAAACAAACAAATCTGTTAGGGAAAAACATATAAAAAATAAAACGTGTACAATAAGCTGATTGCATAAGTGTGCACACCCTTAAACTAATACTGTTGAAGCACCTTTTGCTTTAATTACAGCATTCAGTCTTCTTGGGTACACACCTGCCATCATTTAGAGAGACTATGATTAACCCCAAATACAGTTCAGCTGTCCTAGTAGGATTTTCCTGACATTTACTCAGTTGCCTGCTACAGCAAAAGCCATGGTTCACAGAGAGCTTGCAAAGCATCAAAGGGATCTCATTGCTGAAAGGTATCAGTCAGGAGAAGGGTACAAAAAATTCCACAGCACTGGATATACTATGGAACACAGTGAAGACACTCATCAAAAAGTGGAGAAAATATGGGACAACAGTGATGTTGCAAAGAACTGGATCTCCCTCCAAAATTGATGAAAAGACAAGACAAAAACTGGTCAAGGAAGCTGCCAAGAGACCTACAGCAACACTGAAGGATCTGCAGGAATTTTTGGCAAGTACTGGTTGTGTACTACATGTGACAACAATCTCCCATATTCTCCTTATGTCTGGACTATTGAGTAGGGTTGCAAGACGGAAGCCTTTTCTTACACAGATAAACACCCAGACCTGGCTATAATTTGCAAAACAATACATTGTCTTCCAAAAGCATGTGGGAAAATGTGTTATGGTCTGATGAGACAAAGGTTGTCCTTTCTGGCCACAATTCCAACAGGTATGTTTGGCTCAGAAACAACACTTTGCATCACCAAAAGAACACCATCCCCATGGTGAAGCATGGTGGTGGCAGTATCATGCTTTGGGGTTGCTTGTCTTCAGCTGGAACTGGGGCTTTAGTCAAGGTGGAGGGAATTATGAACAGTTCCAAATACCAGTCACTTTTGGCCCAAAACCTTCAGGCATCTGCTAGAAAGTTGAAGATGAAGAGGAATTTCACCTTTCAACACAACAATGACCCCAAGTATACATCCAAATCAACAAAAGAAAGGCTTCGCCAGAGCAAGATTAAAGTTTTGAATTGGCCCAGCCAGAGCCCAGACCTAAATCCAATAGAAAATTTGTGGGATGACCTGAAGAGGGTTGTGCACAAGAGATGCCCTCATAAGCTGACAGATTTGGAGCACTTTTGCAAGGAAGAGTGGGCAAATATTGCCAAGTCAAGATGTGCCATGCTGATAGACTACTCCTACCCAAGAAGACTGAATGCTGTAATTAAATCAAAAGGTGCTTCAACAAAGTATTAGTTTAAGGGTGTGCACATATGCAAACAGCTTATTGTACATTTTTTTTATATTTTTTCCTCTAACAGATTTGTTTGTTTTCCAATTGAATTGTACAGGTTTTAGGTCACATTAAAGGTGGGAAAAGTTTTGAAATGATTTATTGTGGTCTCATTTTTTTATATCACAAAAACCTGGCATTTTAACGGGGGTACGTACACTTTTTTTATATCCACTGTACTTTCTCTAAGACATCAAGCTGAATTTACAGAGTTTGCCAAGTAATTTAGACAGCTATATGAAATCCAGTGGCTTATCCAAGAATTAAGGTCCTACCTACACAAGAAGGGGATGGAGTTCAAGAAAAACTCTTGACGCTTAACATCTCACCTAATGAAAGCAACATCCTGGATGTTTGTCAAAAATGAACATCTAAACATGGTTCCATCATGCGGTAGGGCACAGCCCTGATCATGATCTGGGTGACCCAAGACAGATTAACATCTTGAGTGTTTTGGGAACTATGTGGGGAGTGATGGCAGTGCCAGCCAACATCAGCTCACTAATCCTGGGGAATGGTAGGCAATTTAGTACGTTGTAATGAGGACACCTAATGGAGAAATAAATAAAAGGCATGAGGCACTACAGACCTTAAAAGCCACATATGCACAGCAGTCTTCTTGGGGGAATGGACAGGAATATCCACACGTACAGTGGGAAGGTGTATTAAGCCATCATATTAGCAAGTGGGAAAGAGGATTAGACCATAAAAAACATCTCTGATGACTGCCCAGATGGCTGCTACACCATGATCACCTCTCGCCCCCTAGTGGAGAATGAATGGATAGTAGTGGCCTGATGGTTGGCAGAGAGGTGCATCAGGGAGAAAAAGGTTCTCATCTGGCATCTTGGGTATTAAAGCAGCTGAGCAGCAGAAACATGTGGTTTTGCACCAGAAAACTTAGCTGAAAAGGTATTCAGATTGCTAATTGTGACAATACAACTCAAATGATGTTAATTTCAGAACTGCTAATTCAGTGGCCATATTCAGAAGGTGTTAGCCACCTAACAATAACACAAACCTTTAACTCGTACATGTCCTTCTTGGTAAGGGCTCCTTATTTGGTCACTTAAGACAGGAAGTTTTTAAAAACCTTTCAGAAAATGGCAAGACCATGGAGAGCACTAAAATGGCTATTTCATTCCCCAATTCCTAAATATTCCAGCAATTTTTGACAATCTGTTGTCCCCTTTATTCACAGGTAAGGAATACAACAGCAATAATTCCTGGAAAATGTAAAGCACAGCAGCCTAGAACTCTAAATGCAAAAAGTTTAGCAGTAAGGGAAAGTTCAGCAAAACAAGCTACAAAGCCACATAGCAACAAGTCATGACCTCTATAATTCCTCCTTTCTATCCTAATCCCAAGGAGTAAGATTTTTCAATTTGTTTAACAAATGAAAGTAAATATCTGTAGATAAAAGGGTTATTACATCATATAGTTCTGTCCATCAATATTTCCATGACCTTTTCCATTTGATCCAAGACATGAAGTCCATTTAGCCTTACTGCTATAACTGATGGATACCCAAGCCATACAGCTGGTGGTCATGGCAGAACAAAGAAGGGGGCTTTGGTCCAGGATTGTCTTAATACTAAAAACAAAAGTACAGTGAAGGCTTTTTTTAGACCTCATGAGCTTGATCAAATGTATTAGAGCAAAAAAGCTTAAAATGTTAAGGTTATAGGCTTTCTTTCTTCTATTTATTATCAGTCATGTGGTCCAGAACCCATTGAGGAGCTTAGCCTCATTTCTCATTTACCCTAGAGCATAGTCTGGTCAAGTGAATTGCTGTGAGTCACATGGTAGGTAAATAAGGCAGACTTAATCAAATTGTGGATGATAGGAAGCAGCTCACGGCCTTAGTCCTCTGTGCTAAATACTAGACAAACAACATGGGTTGTCTGGGGTTTGAACCTAGACATCTCCAGCCCAAGTAAGAATTATATCAGTAGAACAAGGATCCACGTTAAACATCAACAATACCTGTGCATAATGATTATATGCTGACTATGGATATGCAGGATATTTAGATACATTTCTCAGTTATAAAATTCACGGTTTCCCATATTCAAAGTGGGAAAATTCCACCAGTAGTTCATTTTTTTTCCCATAAGGCCTGTCTGCTCCACCAAGAGTATTGTCTAAATACCTAGCATGACAACTACTTTTTCTTACCTGAAATTATGGAGTATTCACATTTACCTTTATTTGCATGACTGCCTCCTTCAAATCAGCACCTCTGAAAACTTACATGATATAATATAACAAACTGTGCTTATCACAGCTTGGGTAATGGTCACATTACCAGAAACATAAGGACATTTCTCTTAGCCCTGTCCTTCATCGCCTCTTAAATCATCATGATACTCAGGTCCAGAGTTCACATAAGAAAGATGAAGTGGTACCTCAGGAACTTGTGGAATGAAAGATTACACTCACCTGTGATTGTTGATTAGCACTAAATGAGGGATAATTCAATAAAATCATAATGTACTAAATATCTCAGTGATATAAATTAACATTACATGACGTGTTCTGTGTACATGGGTGCTGTTGACAAGGAAACAGTACAGTCTTTTCTAAAAACCACTGTGAGAAAAACTGCAAAACACAAAATCCTAGATTCATTTCTGACACGATGGGAACATTTTTCAGGAAAAAAGGAATGAAGAAAAGAAAAAAAATACATACCCTATGAAAATGTAAACACTGTAACAGACCAATGTATCAAAAACAAAACAACTTAAAACATGATGACACCATTTATCATAAAGCCTATAGAATGTCTAAGACATAATGATAGTTCAGGCAGGGGCACTGAATTAAAGAGCTTCATAAATCAGTATTGTTATCCACAGGGAATATTCCCACGACCATTCCGAAGTGTCTCGGCTGTATCACGTGCAAGTGCAAACGGTTCGGTATGAGCAGTCTCACGTGATACTGCGGAGTGTTGATATTGACTTAACTAAGTTCATCAAATGCCATAGGAAATAAACATGTTGTAGAACCACAGAACATTCTCAGGCTTACTAAAAGCTACCCAGAAATCTTTGCTGCTGCTACAGTCAGGCTTATGAACATGTTATACCACTGCACTGATCCTGTTTAATGAGTTTGTATATGAGGGTGTGGTTAAGGCCTTTCAACAACTGAGAGACATTCATCTCTTGAGATGGATCTGCATTGAGGGTCCCTGCTTGATTGAAATCTGAACCCGTACATCACTGAAAACATGAGAATCAGCAGTTCAATTGCCATGTAAATTTATATTTTTTTCTCTTAATGGTTTTAGATGTACTTTGATGTATGCATAGAGGAATGTGCTCCCGAGTGTTGTGAAGTGTAGGATTGCAAATATAAATGAGGTATAGAATAACACAACCAAGCCAAGCAAACCTTTTAAACAAACTTTAAACAAGAAGAAGAATTAAATATAGAACATGCAACCAACATCACAATCAATAGCTAGAAATGGTTACGTTCAAGTTATGATTTAAGTTCGCTGTACTGCTTGTAATCTTAAGCACTTTACATAACAATAAATGGAGCAAACAAAAATAAAAGACAAAGTATTTACCACAGGCAGTGCAAAAATAGTCAAATCCAAATACAGTTAAAAATACAACATAAAAGGTTACAAGTAAAAGGAATTAAGAAAATCATAGCAAGCAGTTGTGCAAAAATACAGAGGTTCTATTGTATATTATTACTATTACTATTAACAATAGCAATAACAAAAATAGAACAAGGGGGAACTGGCTCAGCAGAGGAAGAAATCCCTCTCCAGCTTAAACAAACAAATCTGAGATCTTTGTAAAGAAAATCCAAGAGGAAACCACCATGGAACATAAACTAACAACAAATAAAACTCTTTATTTATTCCCGCTAAAAGCAATAAACTAAAAATGAGCTTTTCCATATGAGGAGTGCTTTCGGCTATTCAGCCTTCTTCAGATCAGTTAAAAAATATCTCCATTTTTCAGAATAAAAGTAGGTATTCACTAATCAGGAATTTGAATTTAAGAAATTCCCTTATTTACATCCTATAAGCTTGCTATTACTAATGAAGACACACCTTCATTTTAGCCCAATCAGAACTAAAAGTGAACAAACAGATACGCAACTTTGTCCGAGTACTGTTTGGACAATTAGAAACAATTTCAGATAAACACAGATAAAATAGTTTGATTGAGAGGTTAAAAATTATTTTCTCATAAAACTTTCCTTATTATGAAACAAAAGGCCTTTATTTATCAAAAGCAAAATAGCGGCTTAGCATAGCTCATAGGAAGTTGCTCCAATCTTGCGTCATATCAACAAATGACAAAAAAATGAATACTTAAATAGCTTGTTCATTTTTCAAAGTAGTAAATATATAAGGGAATATTTCTTCTTATTTTTGTTATATTTGTTGTAACAAAAGTGACCCAGTGAACACTTAAATAACTTATTCTTTTTCATAATATCTAAGAGGGAATATTTCTTATTTTTGTTGTGTTTGTTATGACAAAACCAGTTACTGAATACTTGGCCGCCTATTTTTCAGAAGCGGTTTCAAGGGAACGATGTTATTAAAACTTGGGAACCTATCTGCTCTAAGATTAATAATCAATTTAGTTTCCAGTATTTCTGTCAAGTTCTGGATGTCACCACCACGATGTCCAGTTTCAATAAGGTCAATGACCATAAATTTGAGAGAGTGTTAACGATTTAATGAAACATGGTTTGTTAAAGCATTATTTTTGTCAACATTTGCTATATCCCGTAAGTACTGCATAATCCTGTTCTCTAACATCTGGTTAGTCTTGCCCATATAAAAAGCAGGACACTTCCTGCAATAGTCAAGATATATCAGGTTTTGGGTTTTACAACTTGCATAGCCATCAAGTTGATATACTTTTTTCGACACTGGATGGAAGAAGGAATTAGTTGAATCTAAATAGGGACAAGCTTTACACTTGCCACATCTGAAAGTTCCTTTCTTGTGTGATAAAACATTTCTTCCTTTGGAGAATCCATCTTTGAAACATAGAATCCTTTTTAATTTTTTTCTTATTCTTGAAAAGAAAATGTGGTATATCCCCTACAATATCCTTTATTTTGTTGTTCTCAGTTAAAATCATCCAGTATTTTCTAGAGGTATCGCAGATTTGCTTGGAATCAGTACTCTAAGTTAACAAACATTTCACAACATTGTGAGAGTTGATTTTACTATTCTTTGTATCAGGTTCCTTCGAAAATCCTTTTTTCTTCTTATAGAAGGGATACCCATTGGTTTCTCTAATGGTCATACTCCTATTCGGACTGATACTGACTTATTTTTTTTATCATAACATCTTCTTTGTAACAGATGTTGTATCTTGAAAAACCACAACCCTTAGGAAGAAGCCAAATTGTATACCACAAATTGTAGACCAGTTCCACTGAAGTGCTTTTTTAGAGATTTATTATAAAATGCAGAAAAACAGTTCCAAATCACAAAAAGTCGATCTTGTCTCTAGAGCCTCGGCCACACTTGCTTTTAACAGAGTTAAAGATGTTGTATCTTATTCTTCTCCATTTCAAAATCCTTGTTAGTACATAGTCTTGAGACCCTGATGACTTGGTTCTCCATAATATTCTTGAAAATATGACTTGGGCGCATGCTATTCCTATGGATAGTGATTTCTCCAGGTCTCTTTTCTGTAGACAGACATATCAATACCTGTTTCCTGATTATATGTAAGTCTGACATCTAAGAAGTCTATTGATTCTTTCGAACAATTCACACTAAATTTAAGGAAATCAGTAGTCTCATTCAAATAATCACGAAAGTGGAACAAATCGTCTTCATTTCCATCCCTTAATATAAATACGTCATCCATGAAACGTCCATAGAATCTCAGCCTGCTAAACCAAGGGTTTTGTTCACTTACGACTCTTGTTGTCTCCCATTGGCCAAGGGTTTTGTTCACTCACGACTCTTGTCATCTCCCATTGGCCAAGGGTTTTGTTCACTCACGACTGTTGTCGTCTCCCATTGGGCAAGTACAAGGTTAGAGTACTATTTGCATCTGAGATCTTGTCAAGTCTTCCAAATCTAATTACGAAGCAAAAATAGCCTCCCTAGCTAAGGATAATCACAAGACATTCTTTAACTACATCCAAAATCTAAAAGGGAATACTCAGCTATGCACTAAATTGGTTGTGGAGGGCACCACCCATGTTGAACTGGAGTTAGTAGCCAACCTGCTAGCTGACAGATTTGGAGCACCCTTTACCCCCCTTGTCCCCTTCCATTCATCCTCCAACGTATACCTGCCACCATTCCTCAGCTTATTATTTTGGTGCATCAACATCCAAGGTTGCCTTTTAAACAACTTAAAACATGACCTAACAGACCCACTTGGATCCCTGTTTAAGCACAGCCTGCAAACTAACTATGTTCTGGCAGAATGGAGGAAAGCAAGAGTTTCTACTTTATATATATTCTTTATTGTAGTATGTTTGGAGCTTTTCTCCCCGGGCCTCCACTGAAAAGGGCAACTCTGCCCAGTCAGACATCTCCCAGTAAACAAATGTTAAATAAATAAAATAAAAATAAATTTCTCTGCACAAAGGGGAACCATCAAATGACACTGGGAATTATAGGCCCATAAACTTGACTAGCTTCATCTGCAAGGCCATTGAAAGAATCATTATGGACCTTATTGACAAGGACATAGGTAATCTCCAAACTCTGCACCCAATCCAGTTTGGATTCATTAAGGGTAGATCATGCCTGTTAAACATGGTTGACTTCTTCAAGAAAGTCACCAAGGCCCTGGATGAAGAGAGACAGTGCATACCATCTGTCGTGACCTAGCCAAGGCATTTGGCACAATCCCCACTCAGGTGTTATAGAGAAACTCTCTCATTTGGAAATGAATCCCTACATTATCAGATGGGTAGACAACTGTCAAAGTGGATGACTCCATCTCTAGCAAAAAAACAGTCACCGGTGCCATACCACAGAGTTCTGTTCTAGGCCCCTTACTGTTCAGAATTTATTTCTCAAAAGTTTAGACAAACTTGGGTGGCCTGTGGCTGGCCAGTTTTGCTGATGATTGCAAACTGGGAGCACTCATTGAGTCCCCCAGTGATGTTAATGAACTGCAGATGGGATTAACACATACAAATGACAGGTGCCAAAGCTACAGATTAAAGCTAAATGCAAAAAAAAATCCATTATTATTCTGTTTGGGAAAGCTGGCATTCCTGCTAATTACATTATAGACAGTACTCCCCTAAGTGTAGACCCAGTTGTACCTGATCTGATACTCAGGCTGGTAGCAGTCTGAACTCTGACCACCATGTAGCCACAGTAGTATGGAAATCCTTCTATGTGGAACATGTTATAAGTAAAGCCATCACATCTAGATCTAAGGATGTTATAATCTCATTATACTCAGCCCTCATCAGACCAAGAGACTACAATGCTTTATTATGCATGTACCTCACCAGACACCTGCAACAACTGGAAAGACCACAGCGGTGTCTCACCAAGAAATTACAGGGTATACAACTCAAGTCTTAAGCAGAAACACTGAAAGCCCTGCCACTGTATTATGTCTCCTATAGTTGCTAAGGAATTACCTGTGCCTGGTTATAGGGCAGTCTCTGACCCGACCCTGATGGAAAATGCTACACATTCATAAATCAAACTGCACAAGGGTCACTCACTCCATGGACCTTAACTTAACCTCTGACATGAACAGGTCATACTGAAGAGCTAGATACATCTCTCAGAGACTGTCACTTCTCTTGAACAGGCTTCCAATTCACATGAAACAGAGCCCCTCCCTGACTCTCTTCTAATGCAACCTAAATCAATGGATGGGTGATCGCAAATTCACTCCTGGGGTGGCACCCACATCCCTCCTGAACAGAGGAAGTTACTTGCATACCTCTCAACTATACAGATTTTCACAGACTGTCCAGATTGTTGCCTCATATTTTTGGTCTGTCCCTCATAAAATTCATGGTTTTCTGGGAAATCACTGAGGACTGAAGTCACTAAATAATGAAATTCAATTGAGTTACATCCTTCCTATCATTCATAAAATGCACGCTGATATAAAACCTGTCATTCTAGCAACTTTCTAAATTTATAAGAGCAATATTTAAAATCTGCCCCTATTTTTGACCCTTTGTCCTCCCAAAATTTTAGGCTTTGTCCAGACTTCTAGCACTAAGAGGTTGAGAGGTACCTAAGTTAGTATTAACTACCATAAACCCTTACCTCTGTGAGCTTCACTCACTTAACCACCAACAACTGGGGCAACTTGGGATAAATATGGCTAGGCTTGTAAGAGATCCAGGGCCATTAGCCTAGTAACCTCCTATAAACCTATGAACCTATGAAAGAGAAGGGTGTCTTTTCACCCTTAAGCAAGAATAAAACTCAAATGTTTCACATTATTGACTTAGTTTAATCCTTGCTGATTTAGCAGGACCTTTTTTGATAGGGACAAGGTAAAATATGAGGCAAAATCAGGCAGAGCTATGGTTGGGGGGAGTTCAGCTCTCTCGAGTTCCTGTGGTGTCCGGCTCATGGATGAAAAACAAAGGGTAGACACAGGACTTAATGACTTATAGTATGCATCAAACATATGTTTTATGCCTCAGATTACCAGAAAATGGAAGAATAACACTAAAGTGTGTTCATATAGTGACATTATATATATTTTTTTGCTATAAAATAATATTCTTGTATAATAACAATAATCCGCTCCTGGGTGTGGATAATGCAGAATCTACCCACAGTTAGCTTTATTTAATCAATTAATTTATTATTCATATTAATTCTGTTTAATTTGTTTTCCGTACTGAGCCTGAAATTGGTCAATATTCGTCAGTGCATTACCATTCTAAACAAATATAAATAAATAAATCAGTCACTAGGGCTTCACCCTTGTGATCAAACCATGGCATGTGTGGGTAAATCCTGCATTACCCACATCCAGTTTTGGATTTTTCTAAAGCAACATTCAGGTTAGTCAAGCAACTGAAATCCATAAAAGTTGTGGAAATGACAATGGCAAATATAGACTTCTAGAAAGATTAATGTGCAGAATAACAAACAGCAGCATCTGTCTAAATTATGTAGCAAAGAAAGTCAAAATAAAGTCAAAGGTTAAAAATAAAAATAAAATTTGTAAGCCCATTCTGGTAGCCAACTGCTGTCATCTCAGCTCAATTAAAAAAAATCTTAACTGCTCTTAACTACATTTCTTTCCAATCATTTAACTGTATATTAAACTTATAAGTCAACTTGTTGTACTGATAAAAAGGTCAATACATATTAAATGTAAGCATTTCCATAGCACAAATATTGTATTTTATTAACTTAGATAGTATAATACTGACTGCTTAATTTTCTCAAAAATGTGAAACTGAAATATTTGTAAGAGTTTGAAACCACTGAGCATTCCATTCAGTAAATGTAAGTCCTTCTAACTTATTATTTAAATACAGTATTACATTACATAACCAAGTATTATGTAAATCATCTGCTGTAGCATGGCCAAATATCCAGAGATCTGTATTAAAAGATCGAATGGCCACAACATCGAATCCCACTTCATTGAGACCAAAGCATCAAAGAATACAATTGTCAAATGCCGACTTGTTCAAATCTCACCTCATCGTATTGCAATAGTTTGCCAGCAGCTGAGACGTTAACATCTTACATCTTACTTTTGGTATATATAACATGATGGTAGTAAATATTTCTATTCATTCTGACTTACATGCAGATTTCTGAGCTGTTGGCCAACCACTGTGGTGAGATTCGAGCAAGTCAGCTTTCAACAATTGAATTCTTCAATGTTCTAATCTCAGTGAAATGGGATTCAATGTTGTGGCCATTTGATCTTTTAACAGAGAACCATATCCAGTACTTACTCTCCTATGTTGTTGTTGTGTCTTTTGGCTTTTCCCAGTTAGGGGTCGCCACAGCGGAACTCCAGTCCGCCAATGATTGGTAGTTGATTTTTATGTGTCGAGTTACCAGCCCTGACGCACAACCTTCAACGAAGGTACGCCCATTCACGCATGTCTCCACGCAGAAGATGCTCTAGCTGAGAATCGAACCAGACAGCGTCTTACTGTGAGGCGACAACGCTACCACAGCACCACCACCGTGGGTCTATGAGGATTAATAAATAACGAGTTTATCAGCAGTTTCACACTCCATATAAAGGATCAATAACTGTATAAAGTTAGCCTAGACAATGGAATTAGCTTAGAAATGTAATTCACAACAAACATGGTTTAGCAGATCATTTTTCTTCATAGAACATGGATTACAGAGAGGTTGCTGTGTTTATTAAATCCAGTTTATTTTTATTTTACAGTTTGTTTACTGGGACAGTCCATTGAGCCAAGAAGAGCCCATTTTCAATGGAGTTCCGGGGAGAAAAGCTTCATGAGAAATTATACAAATATAAGAATGCATATCAAATGAATAATACAGTAGTGGAATACAGAATATTGTGTAGATGTAAGTCATTATACAGATGTAGGACCTTATACAATTTAGAAATACCACTAACAGATAAGTGTTGTAATACATTTCACAGAAAAAAGAAAATTAAGGAAATTAGAAATATGAGAAAGATTATTAGTACATATTTACAAATATGTTTGTTTGTATAGTGGGAATGTGTTAGAAGGGTTGAGGAGATAAGCAAAGCTATAATCTGAGAGTTATGGGGAGAGCAGGAATACGTTTTGAGGAAGAAGAGAGAGAATAGTGCGAAGAAGTAGCGTGAGGAATGTGAAGAGGAGGGAAGAGAGGGTGGCACGAGCTGAGGAAGGTTAGTGAGAGGTAGGAATAGAGTGAAGGGGGCAGCATGGGAAACCATGGTATAGTGCTGAAGGGAGTTATGGGGGTGAGAACAGGAGCATTCCTAGTGGGATATGAGATAGGAATGGAGTAGGGATTAAAAAGTGGCATGGTTATGGGTAGTGCGAATGTGGAGTGGCAGGGAGTTCCAAATCCGTGCTAGAGAGAAGGATAGAAGTTGTTTGCCTGGTGCCTTTTCTTTTAGGTCAATTCCAAACTCCTTGATCTCTCTCTCTTAAAACCCTGCAACTCTCTTTTTGCGGTCTTGCGCACAGAGCAGCGTCGGGCAGCGCCGCTTAAACAGGTTTAAACTATTCCCGGCACCACAAAGTCTACTCTTCACTTTTTTCCTTAGAACTGCTCTAAATCTCAAAATAAGCACTCTATTTTCATTCTAAAGCCCTGCACTTGCTCGTATAAGTAATCTCATAGGTAAACATAAATAAACTTAAGCAATACATCCTCTTATACTCCTTTTAAGCACTTGCTCCCTATTGGTTCTTTCTGATCAGTCAATAAGTAGTTCCCTATATTATTCAGGCATGTCCAAAGGTCATTTTCAAGTTTACTCTACAGTCCAGCTGGTGAATCTGGGAATCTTGAGGCAATGTTACAACTGCCTTATGTATACAGACTACCCTCTCCACCTCCCAACAAGCTCAAATATATGTGAGAGATGCAACTATATAGCCAAACTGGAGGCTAAGCTCTCTCAACCCAGTACTGGCACAGCCTGTCAGGAGGAGAAGGTAACCACACACACCACAAATCCAGTCTCACACAGACCTATTGCATCAGCAAACCAAACACATAATCACACAAAAACATACTCGGAGGCTCTAAATAAAAATATGCCTAAGCAGCAGAGACCTCCAAAGCAGACATCCAAGCAACCCCTGCCACGAAACAATACCCACGTAGCACATAGCTCACAAAGTCAGTGTGCCACACAGTCACAGCCCCTAAGGCTAAACAACACACCTAATGCACTTGTAATAGGTGACTCTATTGTCAGACACACTGATGTCTCACTCACCAGGCTGAACGAGGAGAAGGTCACTGTAAGCTGCCTGTCAGGTGCCAGGATCCGCCACATAACACAAGCACTCAGGTCACTCCAAAGCAAGTACAAATATGACTCCGCCATTGTCCATGCTGGTGTGAATGACCTGAGACGTACCTCCATGGACTGCATGAAAAAAGATGTAGAAGAGCTCCTTGATCATGTAGCCCAGGCCGGTATGACCCTGACCTTGAGTAGCATTTTACCCTCACCAAGAATGATGCCACAGTATAAAGACAAAATGATCAATTTTAACAATTGGCTAAAGTATTGGTGTCATTCAAAGGGGATCAAGTGTCTGTCAGCCTGAGATGACATGCTCGACAAGCCACATTACTTCACTAGGGATGGCTTGCACCTGTCACCCCTGGGTTTTCAAATACTGGCAAAGACTCTTGCCTCCCCCATAGTGCCTTTTTTAGGCAAGGCTCAAAAGACAAACCCATCTCCATAGACAACACAAAGAAAAAATAACTAAGGGTAATGCTGGTCAATGCCAGAAGTCTAAACCTCAAGATGCACGCACTCGAGACTGTCTTCAGTATGGAGAATATCAATATCTGTGCAGTAACAGAAACCTGGTTCAAGGCTCCCGAGAGCACCCCAGCACTAACAGGTTATACTTCATACCATGCTTTCCGGCCCCAAAACTCGGACCGAACCACAAAAGGAGGGGGAGTATCCATATTTATCAAAGATACCCACACCTCCAGGTTAGTGGCACTGCATGAAGCATCGGAGACCATCCATGTACAACTAACAGTGGGCAAAACTGCCTTTCAGTTTGTAGACTGCTACAGACCACCCTCCCAAACACAGGAACCTCACTCGGCTTTTCTGAGAACACTGGAGAATATGAAGGTCTCTCCATACACCATTATATTGGGTGACTTCAACTACCCAAACATTGATTGGGAAAACTTCTCAAGCCCAAACACCCTCACCCAATGGTTCCTAGAATTTATAAACTCAAATGCTATGGAACAACTGGTCACCAATCCCACAAGAGGGGAAAACATATTAGATCTGGTCATCACCAACATGGGGTCTCTATGTTCCACACCAGAGGTATATCCCTCATTGGTAAGATCAGACCATAAACAAATCTCGCTGGACATCCATATTCC
This sequence comes from Protopterus annectens, assembly GCF_019279795.1. Classification (NCBI taxonomy): domain Eukaryota; kingdom Metazoa; phylum Chordata; order Ceratodontiformes; family Protopteridae; genus Protopterus; species Protopterus annectens. Next base: position 115,842,039 of record NC_056745.1, read on the forward strand.
GACCCCACCCCTAGCCAAGGAAACCACGGTGAAGAACTTCTCAAAAGCAAACTTCAAACTTCTCAAAACTGAGGTGGAATCCTTCAAAGCCCCCGGGCCAGTGGCAAATACGGCCCAAAATGCAGAATCCTTTACAAAAGCATTCTATGGACACCTACAGGAATGCATGGAGCATGGTATCCCAAATAAAACCAAGACTCACTCATCCAAAGGCAGGAGATCTGTCTGGTGGACCCTGGCCATAAATAAGCTATACAACAGAAGGAGAAAGCTACTACATGATAGAGCAAAATCCCAAAAAGGGAAGGAGTCTCTGATCAGTACTAGCAAGAAACTACAATCCCTCATAAAATCATCTAAGGCCAGCTTCGAAAGAAAAATTGCACAAGACACTAAAGATAATCACAAGGCCTTCTTTAGTTATGTCAGAAACCTTGGAGGCAACTCCCAGATATGCTCTGAGTTAGTGGAAAATGACAAAAAATACACTGAACCCACAGACATTGCCAACATCCTGGCAGAAAGGTTCAGTGCAAACTCCCCCCCCCCAAAAGAGCAAATGTCTATCCCAACACAGTGTAGCCTTCCTGAGATCACAGATGCACAGGTGAGAGCGGCCCTCTCCAAAGCAAAACACACAGCATCAATGGGACCAGACGGTGTCCCGGGCTGCGTCTTACACAAGCTGCAAGAAGAACTATACCCTCATATAAAGTCACTGTTCAATCTCAGCCTTACTACAGGATATGTACCCAAGGAATGGTGTACAGCAACAGTGGTCCTACTCCACAAAGGTGGCACCACAACAGACCCCGGAAACTATCGCCCTATAAGCCTGACTAGCCTGGTGTGCAAAGCTATGGAGCGTATCATCATGGAAATCATAAACAAAGACATTGGGAACCTCCAGACACTGGATCCTACCCAATTCGGCTTTGCTAAGGGCAGATCTTGCCTCTTGAACCTGGTCAACTTCTTTGAAACAGTTACCAAAGCCAGAGATGAAGGGAAGGTAGTCCACACAGCCTACCTGGACCTCACAAAAGCCTTCGACACAATACCCCACTCGGGCATCATAAATAAGTTCACCAGCTTAAATATCAACCCCTATGTCACAAGATGGGTTGCAAACTAGCTCAGGGATAGAACCCACATGGTCAGAATAGCAGGTGCCATGTCAGACTCTAAACCAGTTACAAGTGGCATCCCACAAGGCTCAGTCCTGGGACCTCTCTTGTTTGGTATATATATATCCGAGGTACAGGCTAGCACGGGTGGACTATGGCTGACCAAGTTCGCAGATGACTGCAAACTGGGTGCTTTAATTGACTCTCCGGCTGATGCAAGCATCCTCCAAAAGGGTCTCACAGAGATGGATAACTGGTGCCAGAGCCATGGCCTAAAGCTAAATGCCAAAAAGTGCATAGTCATCCCCTTTGGGAAAAACAAAGTGCCCACAAATTACCACATAGGTGGTAATCCATTAAGTATGGAAGAAGTAATTAGGGACTTGGGGACCCAAGTAGATAGCAATCTCTCCTTTGACAATCACGTTGCCAAAGTGGTTAGAAAGGCCTTCTATATAGCCCACCTTATCATGAAAGGGTTCACATCTAGATCAAGAGAGGTCATGGTGCCCCTCTACTCATCACTTATCAGGCCCATAATTGAGTACAATGCCCCGTTTGGGATGTACCTTACCCGACATCTGCAGCAACTGGAAAGACCCCAAAAGTATCTCACCAAGAGGATCAAGGGGCTCAAACAGATGCCCTATGCAGCTCGGCTAAAGAAACTCCAGCTCTACTCAGTTGCGTACTGCCTACTCAGAGGCGATCTGTGTCTGACGTATAAAGCCATGTCCAACCCAGAATTAATGGACATGCTTCACCTCAGGAAATCTAAATCCCTTAGAGCTACATGCTCCAGGGACTTGAACCTCAGCACAGAAATAAACAGGACATGCTGGAGGGACAGATTCATATCCCAGAGGCTCCCCTCACTCTGGAACAAAATCCCAATCCATGTTACGCAGAGCCCCTCACTGACCCTCTTCAAGAGAAATCTTGATGAGTGTATGGGGGATTGTAAGTTTACCGCTGGGATCTCTTCTGTGTCCCTGCTTGACAGAGGTACAGTAAACTAACCTTAAAGGGGCTACCTTCTGTGACCTACTATACAGAGGCACAGTCAACTAATCTAAAAGGGTGGTGAAAGCCAAACACACTCTGGTTAGGCTTATAAATGCCATAGGGCAGATAGCCTAGTATCAACCTATGAACCTATGAACGAGCAGGTTTGTGAAGTTCAATCAGATTCTGGTTATTTGATCTTGGAATTCTAGCAGGTAGGTGCATTTTGAGAGAAGAGGCAAGAGAGGGACACAGAGATGGGTGGAAGATAAGTTTGTGAGCTTGAGTGAGTTGAGTATAGGTAAGATAATTGGGGAGCTCTAGCCAATTTAGTTTGTGAAGGATGCTACAGTGGTGGGTGGAGGATTTGTAGCCTGTAGCAAACTTGGAAATTTTATTGTAGCAGGAAGAGAGTTTTGTCTTTTGAGAAGTCCGTAGGTTAGTAAGAAGTGGGGCACCATATAGCAGAAAAGGAATGAGGTATGTAGTAGAGCGAACAAACTTAGTAGAGGGAGTAATGTAGCGATTGTGGTGGTAAAGCATCCCAAGTTTCTTATGGGTTTTCTTGATATTGTTTTGTATGTGGATATCAAATTTAAACTGTTCATCGATGAGGACTCCTAAAAGTTTGGCATGGGGTATTATCTCAAGAGGGGTATTATTTTGGTAATAGAGAAAGAGTTTTTGTCTGTAATGTTTTTAGAGGGAGTAAATAGGATAAGTTTAGTTTTTGTTGTGTGGAGCGCTAGATGGTTGTCTTACATCCGCTGATCGGTGAAAGAAAAGTTCTCTTGAGTTAACTTTTGGAGCGAGGATGTGGAGGTGGCAGAACAAATGATTGTAGAGTCATCTGCATACTGAATTAATTTAGCATTAGGGATGGACTGGTGGAAGTCATTGATAAAAATGTTGAACAGTAAGGGACCTAATATAGAACCCTGGGGCACACCTGTGGGAGTCTTAAGGAAGGAGGAGGTGGATTTTTCCATTTGACTGCTTATTGTCTGTCTTTGAGGCAACTAGTGAACCAGTTGATAGAGGAGACAGGTTAAGGTTCATGAGTTTGGACAGAAGTTTGTGTGAGATAGTATCAAAGGCCTTGGATAAATCCAGGAGGAGGGTTGACACTAGACCAGAGTTGCGAGCTTTGTTGACAGATTCGAGGAAGGAGAGGAGAGCGGTGGTAGTACTGTGGCCAGGCTTGAACCCATGTTGTGTGGTGATAAGAAGATGGTTGTCTGTGAGGGAGGGTAAAAGTTGTAGTGAATGCATTTTTCTAGTATTTTTGAGATGGGGTAGAGGATGGCAATAGGATGGAAAATGGAAATGCTGTTGCTCCCTTTATGAATTGCAATGATAAAGGCCTTTTTCCAGAGTTGGGGTACGTAGCTTTCTTGGAGTGAATGGTTTATTAAAATTGAGATAGGGAGGGCGGTGGCCTCAGCAGCTGTTTTCAGAAAGTAGGAAGGGAGTTCATCTGGGACATTAGAGCAAGGTTTCAGGTAGGAAAGGAGTTTGTTTATGAGAGATGTGGGGATGGGTTTGATGGAGAACGGAAAGAGATGAGAGTTGGTAGTGTAAGTGGAGGCAGAGATAGGAGAGAGTGGTAGTGAAGCATTGTTAGTGAAGGATGTTGTTATGTTGACTATTGGTCTCAATGAAGAAGGAATTAAATTGGGTGGCTAAAGCTAGGTTGGAGGCATTTGGGTCAGGGCGGGGGGTGTGTGTCTTTTTTGCTGGGATTGAGGAGGGTGGTGATACCATTCCAGAATTTTTGGGGTTTGTCTTGTGGCTGTTTTGAAGTGTAGAGAAGTAGGATTTATGGTTGGACATGAGTTTTTTACTTTGTTGCAAAGTAGTTTGAAATTGTTCAGAGAGGAGGGAGTTTTATTTTACTGGAAGTGCTTCCATGCTTTGCCGCGTTGTTGCACAATGGTTATGGTTTCTTTGGTTAACAATGGGGCAGTATTGCTTTTAATTCTTTTGGTTTTAGTGGGTGGAAATGTATTTAATAGGTTTAGGAATGTTGTACTGAAGTAAGCAACAGCATGGTCAAGGGGGAGACTTTTTAGTGGGTTCTAGTTTATGTGTTTTAGAGAGTTGGAGAATGTTTCAGGCCAGAAGTTCTTTAGGGAGCATGTAGTAATGTAGATATGGGATAGTTGTAGGCTGGATGGGAGCTGATGAATGAAAGTGGGAAGTTGGACTCTAAGGGAGTTGGGTAGGGTGCCAATGTTAGAGATATAGTGAGGGTGAGAGACTAGAATCCAGTCAAGGGTACTACCGGATGAGTAGTCCTTGGAGGGTCTAGTAATGGAGTTGATTAATTGTGAGAAGTTATATAGGTTAAAATTTAGGGAGCCTGTGGGAGATTGAATGGAGGTGCAATTAATGTTAATGGTCTCATTGTTAGAAGAGAACCAGGATAGGATATCCTCAAGAATAGGGAAGTTGTCTCCTGGAGATATGTAGACAGTGGCTATACATATGTGTTTGTGTCTGTTTATCTGAAGTAGGGCTAGAGGTAGTTGGGCACTGCTGAACTATAGGGAGTGACTGAAAGGGGGGAGGAAGAGAGGAGAGCTACCCCACCACCTGTCTTATGTGTCCTGTCTTTTCTAATGAGGTTTAGTATAGGGAGTGACTGAAAGGGGGGAGGAAGAGAGGAGAGCTACCCCACCACCTTTCTTATGTGTCCTGTCTTTTCTAATGATGTAGTAGTTGGGAGGGGTGATCTCAGAGTCTTTGATATGGGGTTTTAGCCAGGTTTCAGAGATGACCAGAATGTATGGTTGGTTATGGAGTAGCCAGGCATGGAAGTTAGGGATTTTGTTACATAGGCTTTGAGTATTAATTGAAGTGAAAATAAGGGGTTTTTTTTGGTTGAGGTGGAGGTTAGTTGGGGTGCCTTTTAGAAAGAGAGTGGCCTGGGTTTTGGTGAATGTCACCATGGAGAAGGGTGGTAATGAGTTGACATATGTGGGATGATAGGTATTTGGAGTGCTTCGTGTTTGGTTTGAAAGTTAGGTATTGTGTTGAAGTAGGTTTAATAGGGTTGAAGAAGAGTGGCTATGGGTGAGCCTAAGTTTGTAAGAAAAAAAGGAGAGAGTTGTTGATGAAGTAGAGATAAGGGGCTATGGTGATTGTGGACTGATTGTCATTTATAGGGTAGGGAGAGGTCATGTGAAATGAGGGAGAGTGACTACATTCTGTAGGACTTGTGAAAAGGGTGAGGCATGATAGTGAGAGGAGGAGTAATGCTTGGTTTTTAAATGAGGCAGGTTTTATATTCGTGGTTGTTTACCTGAATGTTAGGTTAGGGTGAATATGGCATTGAGTGGAAAGTAGATTTGTGTGATTAGGGTGTGGCAATAGCTAAGGGGAGGTGGGTTGCTGGGATTTGGTGTAGGGGTGTGGGAGGGGGAGATATGATTGGATATTATGTGTGTGGGAGTGGTTTAGTGGCTATAAATGTAAAGGTAGTGGGGTGGGTGAGATTTGGGGGCAGGGTAGGGGAGCGGAGTGAGCCCAAAGGGTGAACGGAGTGAGTAGAGCCGAGTTGAAGGGAACAGTCTTTCCAGAAACAATCAGTGATGTGGAAGGAAGAGTTGGAACTAGTGATCAAGCTTGGAGGTAAGAGGACACAAGGATAAGATTCAGAGACAATTGTAAGAATGGAGAACTAAACGGGTTTTATTGAAGAGAAGAGCAAGCATGGGGGGGGGCTACAGTAGGTGGGGAGTTGGATGTGAGTTGGTGCACACTGACACCTAGTGGCCAGGGTGAGAAAGGCTACCAGTAAGGTGAAGAGAGTGAATTACGGGATCAAGAGAAGAGAGGAGACTGAGGAGCATAGTAGGCTGCTAGCGAACACGTGGTGGGACACTTTACTTAGTACATTACAGATAATAGCAATAACAGGTATAGAACACCACAGTAGATACTACATACACATGGAGTTTCTTGAGGGGAGGCTGTTCAGTCACAGAGCACTTCAAGGTCCTGATTAGTTGTTCTTTTTTAGGTCAGAAGGTAGGGTGGAGTGTAGTTCAGTTGGAAACACCCTGGGGTGGAAACACAGCTAGTAAGCTGCAAAGGAGAAGGGGAGAAATAATTAAAGTATTATCCCTAGGTAAAGAGATAGAAAAGCTGTAGGCAGGTCAGATAGATATGAAGATGGGTGGCCTTTGAATTAGTATGGTATGAGAGTGCATGGCTATAGAACTATGGCTACTTAGGGAGAAAGTGAGAGCGAGTGAGGTAGTAGATATGTTAGACACAGTACAGATGAAACTATATTTGAGGGGAGTTAGTAAAGGGAAAGAAAGATGAGCAAGCAGTTACAGTTCAGTGCATGCACTATACAGCATAAGTAGGTACACTGAAATGGACAGTATAAATAGTTAAAGAATTTTTATGTGACAGCAGATAAGCAGTTTCAGTATAACCAAATAAAAATGAAAATGCACAGTATACATTAGATAATTAAATGCGATAGCAGAATAAGCAATTTCTGTAAACCAGCAACTCATAAATATAAAGTAGAGGAGTTAGCAGATCAAGCACTTTCAGTACACCAGCAACTTATAAATACAAAGTAGATGCGTCAGCAGATAGGCTAGGTAAGACTCATTAACTTACAATTTTATAAGTAGCGGTGGAGTAATGCATATTTATTATGGATAGTGCAGTACAGCTACAATATTTGTGCACTACTCATTAACTGTTATGCAAAGTAAAAAAGTAATGTCCTGTGCACGCATGTGTGCAGCTGCTACACCTTAATCATATGTCTTGTTTGATCAGTAAAATAACAGTGTGTATGACCTGATAAAGCACAAATGCATGCAGCTGCTACACCTTAATCATCTGCATTGTTTCAGCAGTAAAATAATAGCATGTAGAACCTGGTAAAAACACTAGATGTAGTGGTAAGGTCAGAGGCTTACACAGTAGGTGTTTAGTCAAAGTAGTAGCTAACTGCGTGTAAGTCAGGTTGTATGAGTTATCACTACTCTAATGTAGTTACACACTGAGCTAAGTAACCAGTCATACAGAAATAACAAATATTTAAACACAAATGTGTGAGCTGTAGTGAGTTTAAGCTATAATTTTTCAGGTTGCTTGGTGCAGGTACTCACAGACAAGTGAAGCCAGCAGCCCATGTCAGGACAGGACAGGGAAGGCTCAGGGAATTTAAAAATGGCACCAGATGAATCAGTGACACTATATAGATTCAGGGGTGGACATTAAATAGGAAGCAGGAGGGAGGGGCTGGGGTTGAGGAGGCAGGAGGGAGTAAAGGTATGAAGTATAGGGAGGAGGGGTAGATGCAGCATGGAGCCGAGGTGAAGGGAATAGTCTTACTAGAAACAATCAGTGATGTGGAAGGAAAAGTTGGAACTAGTGAGCAAGCTTGGAGGTAAGAGGACACAGGGATAAGATTCAGAGACAATTGTAAGAATGAAGAACTAAACAGGGATTTTACTGGGGAGAAGAACAAGCATGGGGGACTACAGCAGGTGGGGAGTTGGATGTGAGTGGGTGCACACTGCCACCTAGTGGCCAGGGTGAGAAAGGCCACCAGTAAGGTGAAGAGAGTGAATTAGGGCATGGGGAGAAGAGAGAGGACTGAGGAGTATAGCAGGCTGCAAATGAACATGTGGTGGGACACTTTACTTAGTAAATAACAGATAATAGCAGTAACACGTATAGAACACCACAGTAGATATTACATACACGTTGAGTTTCTTGAGGGGAGGCTGTTATGTCACAGAGCACTTCAAGGGCCCGATTAGTTGGTGTTGTTCCTTGTAAGGTCAGGAGGTAGGATGGAGTGTAGTTCAGTGGGAAATGCCTGGGAGGTGGAAATGAGGCTAGTAAGATGTTGAGTTTCTTGAGAGGAGGTTGTTAGTTCACAGAGCACTTTAAGGTCCCGATTAGTTGTTGTTCCTTATAAAGTCGGGAAGTAGGGTGGAGTGTAGTTCAGTGGGAAACACGTGGAAACGCAGCTAGTAAGACATTGAGTTTCTAGAGAGGAGGCTGTTAGGTGACAGAGCACTTCAAGGTCCAGATTAGTTGTTGTTCCTTGTAAGGTCGGGAGGTAGGGTGGAGTGTAGTTCAGTGGGAAACACCTGGGAGGTAGAAATGCAGCTAGTAAGTGACGAGTGAAGCCAGCAGCCCATGGCAGGACAGGACAGGGAAGGCTCAGGGAATTTAAAATTTAAAAAGTTTAAAAGAACATTGAAACAAAACCCTACTTTAACAGGATATACCACAACCCCAGTAGGTCCTCTCAATGTATTCTAAATATTAATTTTGTGCCATTATTTAAAGAATAAAATAAAACCTCATACTTTGAGCTGCATTTAATACATAAAAGAAGAGATGCAAATACGTTTAATAAAATTTACTGTCAAACAATCCTTACAATGCAAACACAGCAATAAAAGAGACAGATCCCTAGTTGTGAGGCTTTATTTGGTGTCCATTTACAGAATCTGTCCCCAGGAAACACAACTAATCAAGCATTCTCTGTGGAGATGACTCTAAAATGTGATGTCAGCTGTTTGCAGTCTGTATAAATCTGCAGCTACAAGTTTAATGACAAAGCACTTAAGTATTTAAAAACAGATCTTTGCTCTAGCATCAGATGACATGAACTATAAAAATTCACTAAACTGAAACCAGATGCATGTGACTAGGCAGTTAATATGTGCTTGAGGAGCATCTATGTTGGAAAGATAATCCGAGTCCTTTATGTATGAATCAAGACTACATTTAAAGTGGTCTGGGTTACTTCTTGTAATTACTAATACTGATAATGTATTATCATGACTGACTTGGAGTAGTAAATGTATGTGACACTTTCACATTGCTGATATTAAACTTAAATAACAAGCTAATATGTGAAAATCAGAAAGCACCTGATGAATGCTATATGCTTATGGTTTTCAAAAACATATTGTGCAGAATACACCAAACATGATCTTTTTGTGGTTGGCTGTCCTCCCCCAGAAATAAATGTCAGGGGAATAACAGACTATAGCAGCTTGGCATAGTCCACTTGCCCATTTCATTTTCTGTCAGCACTGCTTGGTTAAGTTTATTCAGTATAGTCCAGCTAAGTGAACAGAGCTTTAAGACTTTATATGCTATAACTTTCTGTAAAGTTTAACAGCCTCACAATTAGTTATAATTTAGAGATGGCACACAAGGGTCTCCTACCACAAACTTTCCTTACATGAGAGAGTGTATACATTGTTAATCTTTCTAGCTCTGGGAGCAATTTGAAATCTACTGCTTATTTCTACCCTCTGCAGGCAACATTGCCACTACCAAGGTCACAGGTCAACAGCAGGTCATCTGGGTCACAGGACTGTTTATATCCCTATATGCTTTGGGTTAGCCTTGTTAGTTTGTTTTTAAGTCTGTTCTTCAATATTGTTAAGTTAGCTCTGTTGCTTAGGAAAATACAAAGTAAATGGATAGCTGTTGCAAAGTTCTGTAACATTGTTACACATTCTGTACTGTTTTTGAAACACAGAGAGCTACTCATCTTTCAGATAAAAAGTCAAGAGGTATAGATAGAAAATACTAACATTGGCTCTGCTCTGGGGATATTAAAAGTTGTTTCCTAGCTGTTATTTGAAATGCAGTGTTTTCATGTTTCTCAAACTTTGCTATAGTTAAACATGTGTTAAAATATCAAGGCAGTATCCTGGAAAAATTTGTAGTAGAAAAACAAATGATATTAGTGTATGCATGGGATGCACACAGCTTGACACGTTATGGAACTATGCAATAGTTTTCATACTTATCAACAGTTACGTTATTGAAGGATATTATATGAAAGGAAAGGGCAGGATTAATAAAACAATGCAGCTATTGTCTATGTAATGTGCATGGTGTTGACAGCAATTATCATTTGCTTGTCAACTGTTACAAAAAAATTGAAAAGAGCTGAAGAGGGGATTATGCCATGCCTGATTGGAGAAGGTTGATTTTTAATAGACTTGGAGGCAAAAATCATCTAAAATATTCCTAGTTTTATGATATTGCAGTAAATGACAAAGTTACAATTTACTGGCAAGTATCCTGTGAAAATGGAGTAGGAGACAAAGAAAAGTGAGTACGCTGTGTAGGCTGTACCGCACTGTGGGGTATTCAGTAGTAATGAAAACCTGCAATATGTCTAGGCTTACATTAATACTGTTAAAACAAAGTGATGCTAAACAAACATGGCATCGATATGCCTCTTATAATTTGTACTGAGATTTGACTGAGAGATATTGAGTGTTGTTCATATGTTGTATCAGGTCTATATCAGAACATCGAATGTTTAATAGTTTGAATCACTAAAGGTCGACCTTTACTGATCAAACTATTAAAACATTGAATGTTCATAAAAAGAAATTCAAAAAAAAAAAAGAAAAACTAAAGGGTGTAGGTAGGGGGGCAAGCCCCCCTGCACTCCCCACACCCACCACTACTTAAATAGATCATATCTGAGACTGCACTACATTAAAGTAAATGGAAATCTCCTCTTGTGGAGATTTCTGTTCACACATTTGATTTTCTCAGCTTTCGCTATTGTTGTGTCGACAATATCAGATTCGATATTGTCGGCTTTCGACAATGTAATATAGACCTGTTGTATCATATGAAGTTTTTCCTGTTCAAAACTTAAAAATACCAAAAGGAATTCTTCATGAAAAAGCTCAAGTCTGGAGGAAAACATGCTGCCACTTCTGTGTGTTTGTCCTGTCCACTTAGTAATATGTTCAGATATTGGCATATCCCAGGATTGCTGCACAGTAGTACTTGATTCCCATATTAGGTAAAGTACTTTCTTTCTACAATTTTCATGCTGTCCTTATGCCTTTGTGGATTTTTACCTGGATTTCTATTTCCCCTAATATCACAAACGTGTGCAGCAAGCTGGATTGGCAAGGTTCCAAATTGCGGTGTGTGTGTGTGTGTGTGTGTGTGTGTGTGTGTGTGTGTGTGTGTGTGTGTGTGTGTGTGTGTGTGTGTGTGTGTGTGTGTGTGTGTGTGTGTGTGTGTGTGTGCTCATTCAAGCTTTTTGTTTTAGCCAAGACTAACATACACTTCTATGTGCCCATTCATATTGTGCTGTACTTTTTTGCCGTCTGGTATTCACATTGCCCCAGTCCTTTGCTAGTTTACTTGTACTCCTGTAATTATCTGAAATTAACTGTACTTGTATTCTCATAATTATCTGAAATTAACTGTTGCCCAATTATATCAGCAGCAAGTCCATGCTATACCTTGAGACGAGGCTAGTAAGACATTGAGTTTCTTGAGAGGAGGCTGTCACACAGCACTTCAAGGTCCAGATTAGTTGTTGTTCCTTGTAAGGTTGGGAGGCAGGGTGGAGTGTAGTTCAGTGGGAAACACCTGGGAGGTAAAAATGCAGCTAGTACACAACAAGCGAAGCCAGCACCCCACGGTAGGACAGGGACAGGGAAGGCTCAGGGAATTTAACATTTAAAAAGTTTAAAAGAACATTGAAACAAAATCCTGCTTTGAATTCTTTACCCTTTTTTTGGGTTAGGTTCCCAGTTACAAATGAAACTAATCTTTTTTTTTTTCAGTGCTACCCTATCCCAGAGCTGCAGGCTGATATTCACTTACCTTAAACATTTTCTTCACTTCCCAGTTTTGAAAGGTCTAAATTTGTTTTGGCAGATGTAGGAGTGGTTTGCTAGACTCCTATCCTTTCCTACTAAAGATAATTTAGTAATTCAAAACTGATTACCTTTTCTTTTAGGGACCTAGTTGGGTGTTGATCTGCACCTGAGAGCCACTTTTGCTGTGCTTCTACATTAAGAAGTTCTATGATCATCCATATTATAACAGAAGGCGCATACCTGGTCTCTCTGAGTTGGAAGCCACTCCAGAAGCCATAGGGCAGTTAGTTTTCTGCTCTTTCTGTCTATAATTAGGCACATTTTCACAGAGTTGTTCACTGCTCAGTGGTGCTTAGCAGTATCCTGTATAGTAGCAAACCTGTAAAGCTAGTTCTTAGATCTTTAACCAGTAGCACAGAAAGGCTAAGCCTAGGGCAACTAGATAGTGTCTTACAGCACTAAGAACATATCACTATCCAACATCTAGCCTTCTGACTAGACACCACTCAGGTGACCCTTGTAAAATGAAGATCTTAAACCATAAGAGCCCAATGCTAATACAGGTCCTGACAACATGGATTTGCAATTTCCTTATGTGTCCATGGCTAGCTTGGTAGATATGGGCATCCTGAGGCAATGCAGCAATTGTCTCATATACTCAAACAACATTTTAATATTTAAAGAAACGAACACAGTATGACAGACATGTCCATACATAAGTTCCTTGAGGCAAAAGTCTCATATACAAACAAGGTTAACAAAAACACACATACTACAGCCTTCACACATACCATTTACCAAACACATATACCTTTGTATGAGGAGGTACTTAAAATAAATCTTTGCAAACTTCAATGGCCTCCTAAGCCATCAAATTGCAACACCTGCCCTCAGCAATGACTAAAGGGCACACAGAAAGCAACACCTAATGCTGCACATAAGTCTACACCCAATGATCCCCCAAGACCAAAGCCCATAAGACAAAGAACCACTTTAGCTAGTTCTCGTGTCCTAGAGGATTCTATAGTATGACGCACAGCTACTTCTCTCACTAGGACAGAGAAGGAGAAGATAACAGCTAGTTGTTTACCTGGATCCTTAATATCATGCGTGTACTCGGGTAACTGCACCACAGGTACCAATATGATTCTATCATAGTTCATGTAGGTGTAAGTGACCTCACTGGACTATATGAAGAGAGACATTATGGATCTCTCTGAATATGTGTCACAGACAGGTACGTCCCTTGCACTGAACAGCATTCTACCTTCAGCAAGCACAATGCCACAGTATGAACAGAAAATGATTTTAATAATTGGTTTAGTTTCTGGTGTCACTCCAGGGGAATCCAATATCTCTCAGCATCAGAGGACAGGGGTAACAGACCACTTTGCTTAAACAAGGATGATCTGCACCTGCCCCAGCCCCTCTCCCAGGGGTTACAGATATTGGCCAAAACTCTATCCATCCCCTTAAAGACTATTTTAGGGAATATCAAAATAACAAAACTACCAACATAGCAAAAAAAAAACTTAAAGCAACCTTAAGGTGTTACTGCTCAGTGCTAGGTGCCTAAATAAGAAACTCCACACCCTTCAAGCTCTCTTCACTGTGTAGAATGTAAATGTCTGTACTGTTACCGAGACTTGGTTTAAAGTACCCTGGCAATAGAAGGCTACAGTGCTTTCCACACATTTAGCCCAACAGAAGCACAGACTGGGCTAAAGGAAGAGCTCTCTCAATCTATGTTAGCAGTAAATAAACTCTAGGTTGGTTAAACAGGACGATGCCCTGGAATTCATCCACTTCCAAGTCTGCATAGACAAAGTTCCTTACTATGTACAGGCCAGCTACAGGTCACTCTTTATGACCCACAAAGCTCACAAGTCTTACCTGGACTTACTAGAGCTGCTTACCATTCAACCACATGCCTTATTCATGGGAGACTTTAACTACCCATCTGTAGACTTCAAAATGCATACTGCCTCTAACTCACAGGCATAGCATTTCCTGGACTTTATCAACACTAACACCCTGGACTAAATAGTACACTCTCCAACCAGATGATCAAACATATTGGACCTAATATTCACCAACTTGGGAGAGCACTGCATCCCCCCAACCCCTGCCAGGTCTTCACTGGTGAAGTTGGACCACAAAGCTGTCTTTCTTGAAATAAAATTCAACATGGAAAACCCAACTAAATCCATAATGGTTAGAAACTATACTACAGCAAATTACATCCTATTAAGCAACAGTTTGTCAAAATTACAGCTCTCCATAACCTGAAAACACATCTACCTGTGCAGGATTATTCACAGAAACCCTGCACAAACATGTAAATCGCTGCATTTGAGACTACCATACCTACAGACATAAGCTGGATCTAAAATCAAAAACAAACCACACTGGTGGAATCCTTACCTTAACTGGCTGCATAATAAAATAAAAAAAAGTTATGGCCAAAATCAGAAATAGCAGCTTTCATATAGACAAGAGCTCTCTGATTCAACTAATAAAGAAACTAAGAGGTCTAATAAAGTCCAGGAAAGCCAATTATAAGGTCAGGATAGCCTCCTAGGGTAAGGACAATCACAAGGCAGCATTCAGTTGTGTCAGGAATCTTAAAGGTAATATTTAGCAGTGTGCAGAACTGGTGGTAAATGGCACAACCTTCACTGACCAGGATAACATACCAAATCTACTGGGTGATAAATTTAGTTCTAACTTCACCTCCCCCTCTCCCCCACTACCCCTGTGAAATCCCTTCCAGCATAACCACCCCCAGCTATCAACAGGGAGCAGATGCAGGAGGTGCTTTCTAAGGCCAAAAACACTGCTTCCATGGGTGTTGACAATATTCCTGGTTGCCTCCTAAATAGCCTAAAACTTAACCTTGCAGGACCACTTGCATTCTTCAGCTGCAGCTTCAAAACAGGCTATATGCCAGATGAAAGGAGAGCTACAATAGTCATTCCTCTTTATAAGGGTGGACCATCAACTGACACTGGGAACAACAGACCCATCAGTTTGACAAGTTTAATATGCAAAGCCAGGGAACAAAATATCATGGAAATGATCAACAAGGACATTGACAACCTAAAAATACTGGAACCATCCCAGTTTGGCTTTGGTAAGGGAAGGTCTTGCCTACTTAACTTGGTAGACTTCTTTGAGAGAGTCACCATTTCTATGGATAAGGGGAAAATGGTGCATTTTTCCTACCTTTGACCTGGCCAAGGTGTTTGATACAATTCCCCACTCAGGTATTGCTGACAAACTGTCAAAACTAGGCATAACCCCTATATAACTCATGGGATTGCCAGTTGGCTCACAGATAGTACCCATGTCAGGACTGGTGAGATCATCTCCACCAAGAGACCAGTCACTATCAGAGTAGCCCAGGGCTCTGTGTTGGGCCTGTTCCTGCTCCTGTTTGGGATTTACTTCTCAAAAGTCAAGGCTATTATCAAAGACCTCTGGCTCACCAGATTTTCAGATGACTGTAATTTAGGAGCTATCATAGATTCACCCCACAATACCAAAATTCTACAAGAGGGTCTAACACAAACAATTCACTGATGCAGAAGCCATGGGTTAAACTCAATGAAAGGAAATGCATTATAATGCCCTTTAGGAAAGCGTCCACCCAAGCTAATTACTTCATCGATAAAACACCCTTAAGAGTTGACCCAACTGTTAGAGATATGGGAACATATGTAGACAGTAATCTGTGGTTTGACCAACACATAGACAGGGTAGTAAAAAAATCATTCTATGTCACTTACTGTTAAGCAAGGGAATGGCATCCAGGTCCAAGGAAGTAACAGAATGACTCTACTCAGCCCCCATCACACCCATCATTGAATACAATGCAACCATTGGCATTTACCTAGCTAGGCATTTACAACAGCTGGAATGCCCTCAAAGGTTCCTCACCACCTTAAGGTCCTTTCTCTTTACTCAGTCTCCTACAGGTTACTGAGACGTGATCTATGCCCAGCATATAAGACATCTTCCGATCCACCTCTGATGAATCTCTTGCACATCCACAAGAGAAACAACAACAGAAGCACTAGATTCTAGGACCTGAACTTCGTGTGTAGCATGAGCAGTACCCGCTGAAGGGACTGATATGTGTCTCAAAGGATCCCTGCACTATGCAATAAGCTCCACATCTGAGTGAACCACAGTTCATCCCTAACCCTGCTCAAAAGAAACCTTGATCACTGGATGGGAAATCACAATTTCACCTCTGGTCTGGCCGTCATGTTTCTGATGAAGAGAGGTCATCAGAAAGTAAATTAATTCCCAATTAACATATCCCCTCACACACACAACCCTTAGCTACCTCCTTACTAACATACTCCACCATATAAAGGAACTTGAGACAAAACTGTGTTGGGTTGCACAGCTAGGCTTTTAAAGACTCTGGTGATTGTTAGCCTAGTATGAACCTATGACCATATCAAAATTTCTTGCTGGTAAATGTTTTAGCTGTAAACCAAGCCCTCTGATAAAGTTTTGTCCTTTTTAGAAAGAAACAGTTTACTGTTTTGTGCTCTGTGCCATTAAAAGCAGTTGATATTCACTTATTCTTGCTATGCGTTTAAGTGTGTGTGTGTGTGTGTGTGTGTGCGGAGATATGTATATATATATATATATATATATATATATATATATATATATATATATATATATATATATATGTATACATGGGTCTAGGACACTAGGACATTTCGCCGAAAATCCGTTTCACCGAAAATTTCTGACATAGGGTCCAAATCGCCGAAAATAGTACTGACAGTCTATATGCCCTTTTCTCCCACTGTAGTGCAATCTCGGAGTGAAAATATTAAAGTAGGGTCTGTGTGGGGTGCACAGCCCCCCACAATGGGGGGATGGGGGTGTGTAGCCCCCCACTTAGGTTATAAACTACTTACTTATCCTTTTAATAGGGTTTGGACAATATAAAACAATTAAACTGTACTGGGTGAGGGACTGTGCCCCCCACATCCCCCTACTTTAATATTCTCACTCCGAGATTGCACTACAGTGCGGAAAAAGGGCATATACACTGTCAGTACTATTTTTGGTGAAATGGATTTTCTGCAATTTGGACCCTATATCAGAAATTTTCGGCAAAATGGATTTTTGTCGAAATGACACTGATCCATATATATATATATATATATATATATATATATATATATATATATATATATATATATATATATATATATGTATACATACATCATACATACATATCTCAACAACGTCCTAAGCACGCAATCAGTCGTGTGGAATTTGGGCACCTAGGTTGATAGCAACCTGACCTTTTACCACTATGTTGCTTCCATTGTATGGAAAGCCTTCTACAGGGCCCACCGCATAAGTAAGGGTATCTCATCCAGGGACAAGGAGGTCATAACATC
>NC_056745.1:115861758-115894258 GCF_019279795.1 Protopterus annectens
CACAATATCATTGGCTCTGTTTTGAGTGCTTCCAGGTGCTTACAGGGGAGGGAAAAATTTCTTCACGATATAGAGCCTGATCTGCAAATGCAAACTACAATGTGACTGGGTGACTACTTGGTTTTGACAACTTCGTCAGTCAAGTGCAGGTTGGCAGGATATCTCCTAAGTGGAGGCATCACAAAACACACAGGAGTAACCTACTTCAGGTCTTGATTTTTACGTGTTTTTGGCCACATATTTGCCACTGATTAAATATTAGCTCATTTGTTTCCCAGTACTTTGTACCAATATTTGTGTTCCTTTATCTGCTGAACCTCATCTCTATCAGGGTGCCCTCATCCCCTGATCTGAGGGAGACTGGCCTGTATCCCTAGATCAGGACTGTATGGAGACCATTACTTGGGCCTCAAACTGTTTGTAAATACACATGTATCAAATTACTGCAGCCTAGTACGAACCACACCCTAAGCTAGCTATAGTTTGCAGCTGTTTATGGTGGTATGGGTCGGAATGGTCCTCATACTTGTCAGCTAAAGGAAGAAAGCGACATCACGTGGAAAAGGAAGTATACCATCTCTGGCGCCTCCTCCCTACATTCTTTGTCTAGGGCTACATCCCAGCTAACTCCTGAAGACTCCCCTGCATTTTGCCTGTGACCTAGCCATCGCCAAGGGCTTTTTCAACAAGAAGATCTCCCACAAAAAGAACTCAGTGTATGTTGTGTTACAAATTGCAACCTAGCCATACTCTTTTTTTCAGGCTCCTCACGTGTGCGACAGCAGCCTCCTGCAGCCCGCTTGCTACCATCCCCCTTCTTCCTTCTTGTCTAGGCTTACCCTACCAAAACTCGTCCCTTCTGCTTTTCCCTCGTCTGCTACTAACTAGCAGCATCCTCCCAGTAAAAGAGCACATACACTCCCCGACAAAACCACAACCTACTATTATAGTAGCTAGCTGTTACTTCTACCCCTTCCTCCATTCTAGTAGAAACTACACATAGAGTACCTACCCAATTTTACCTTGCTTTCAACTGCACTCCACCTTTCCCATATATTACCAGCTCCATTTCTGATAGCTTTTTACTGTCTTCACTGTTACCTGGCTCTGGCTCTTCCTACTCCGTTCGCCCTGCAGGTTCACTCCGCTACCCTACCCTACCCCCAAATCTGATCCACCCCCAGTACATCTACACTTATACTTCTGTGGCCACACCCCCATCCTGTATCAACCTATAGCCTACTCAATCTTGTTACATAACAGTTACACTCCTTATTACTTACTACCTCCCATTATCTAAATCCTCCTTTTATATCCCCACCCATTAGCTTTCCTTTTAACTATACATTTATCCGACTGCTTACCTTTCCTGTCACCTTACCATGCCTATCCCAGGCACACCTAAACTCTTTAACTTGTTCCTTTATCTTATAATTCTCCCCACTCTTATATCACATATCCTAAAAAGTTATGAATATCCTAACCTTACTAGATTTCAACATCCCCTAAAACAAACAACTCCACTCTCTCTTCTATCCCCTTCAATCCACTGCAACATAACATCCTCATCATCCTACCATCTGCCTCTGTTTCACGGGCTTAATCACATCAGGTACCTCCAACTTAGAAAACCTAACCCTCATTTCTGTAAACTCTCAAAACATTCACATACTCCATAACAACACCTACTACTACACAGTGACATTCATCCAAATCCAGGCCCAAACAACACCATCCCTGATCCCCAACCTCTCCACCCCACTAGCTCCTATACCCCAATTAGTGGCCCCAACTCTCTTCTCACAGGTCACCTCAACATTCATAGCTTAAACAACAGAGTAGCACAACTACATGCTCTGTTAGGTTTCTACTCTTTTGACATCCTATGTCTAACAGAAACTTGGCTCAAGCCAGTAACCAGGGATGATGATATAATACCATCTGGATATAACATCCTGAGACTAGATCATCCAAACAAAAAAGGTGGTGGGGTAGCGATATTGTACAAATCTGAATTACATATCACAACAGTAGATACCCAACCTCCATCTCCAAACAATGCTGAAATCTTAATTATGAAACTCCAGATTAATGCAAAAAAATCCCTATACATTATTTGTGCCTATATCCCTCCAGGTAATAACATTAATACTCTTGAAAATGCTCTAACCTGGCTCTCCACATCCTTCCCACAAGAAATCATACTCCTTGGAGATTTTAATATTGATTGGAATTCTTGTACCTCAACCAAAACTACTAATCACATAAACCTCTATGGCTTCTATCAAACCATCACCTCTCCCGCCAGACTGCACAAACCTAGCAATAAACAAAGCACATTAGACTGGATATTAGTTAATAACAATCCTCTGTCATATAAAACAGGCACACTGCCTGACGATATTAGTGACCACATCTTTACCTTTATATGTAGACACAAGACCAGTATTCCCAACCAAATTACCCTTAGAACTACCCGGAACAAGAAAACCTAAACCTAGACAGCTACCAAGCTGAGCTCAAAGCTTGCAATTAGTCACCCCTAAAATACGTACCACTTGACGATGCGGTGTCTTACTTTAACTCCAAATTCTTGATCACCATACCCTCTCATTCAGTTAAAATTAGGAACAAACCAGCTCCTTGGCTCTCCAAAGAGACCCAGCACAAAATGCTACAAAGAAATAGGACTTGGTCCAAACGGAGATTTATTAAAGACCCAACTGACCACCAAAACTATAAACAACTTAGAAATGCTACAAAGAAACTAATTATTCTTGACAAAAAAACTATTAACATAAACTCCAACAAACCCAACAAACAAATCCACAGAAATTATGGTCAGGTATTAACAGGTTACTCCATCCAGGGCACTCCAAAACCCCTACCCCCTTTAACTTGACTCAGAACTCTCCTATCCAAATTGAAGATACATTTAACAAATTTTTATCTGAAACTGTTAAATCATTAGCAAATACCTTATCCCCAGCTAGTGCAACTTTAGCACCCTCAACAGCCAATAAACCCCCTGCATTTACTCTTCAACCAGTTTCAACATCACTAGTCCATACACTTCTTCAAAAACTTAAACCTTGCACACCATCAGCTGACCTCCTCCCAGCTGAATATCTCCAAATAGCAGCTGGTGTACTAGCCTACCCTATTTCCATCTTAATAAACAGAACTATTACAGAAAGTTACATCCCTTCTCTCTGGAAAGTCTTCCATATAATTCCATTGCATAAGGGTGGTAGCTCAACTGAACTGTCTAACTTCCGACCTATAGCCCTACTCTCTCCTTTAGCAAAAATCATGGAGAAATGTATCCACTGGCAGCTACTTGACCATCTCCTACAAAACAATCTGCTGGCTGACTGTCAGCATGGCTTTAGACCATTCCACAGCACTACAACTGCACTCTTATCCTTCACTGACTGTATTAATAAAAATCGTAATAACAACTTGCTTTCCCCTGCTCTCTTTATAGACCTCTCTAAAGCCTTTGGCATGGTGAATCATCAATTAATGTTAGACACACTACAATCTCTTTCCTTAGATACTCAGGCACTCAAATGGTTTACGTCCTATTTAGGTAACAGACAAGCAGCAGTCCTCTGGGACAAAAACTTATCCACTCAGTTCCCAATCACCCTGGGGGTCCCACAAGACTCCAATCTGGGACCTCTCCTCTTTTCTATCTTTATTAATGATCTGAAAACTACCCTTCCTTAAACCACCTGCATACAATATGCCGGCGACTCAACATTAATCTGTGCGGTAGCCTCTTTGGCTGAACTCCAGTCCAGTACCCAAAAAGTACTTACTTTAGTTGAAAATTGGTTCCAACAACGCTGTCTCCTCCTCAGCCCAAAAAAACAAAACTATTAGTGTTCACTCCCATGCAGAAGCCTGCCCCTATTAATTTTACAGTTACATCTAATAACAGAACTTTAATAGCACCTGTCACAACCGCCAAACTCTTAGGAGTAACAATTGACCACAGTCTTAACTATGACACTCACATAAACTTAACCATCAAAGCAGTTAATAGAAAACTTGGTTTCTTCTACAGGCTTAAACCCTCTGCCAGAACTACTATTGCACAAACCCATCTAATCTCCACCCTACTCTATATGCCTCCCCCATTTATACCAACTTATCCAAAATTAATCTAAACAAACTGTCTACCTCCTTTAATAACATTGCCAGATTTGCCACTGGCTCCCCTTTCCAAACCCATCACTGCCAAAATCTGAAACAGCTAGGATGGCTGGAATTTGAAAACCAGGTACTTCTGCAACAACTTACCATCACTTACAAGGTCCTGTACCATCCCACTAATACCCCCGTACTCTGTAACCTCATTAGTCCTTATCAAAATCTTAAAACTCTACATTCAGCAAATAAGTTATTAGTAGCTATCCATAAATCCAATAACAAATCTGGTGACTGCCTTTTTACTAACTTTGTTGGAAACACCTGGAACAAGCTTCCAAGCAATCTAACATCTCTTACATCTACACCACTTTTCAGGAATCAGTTAAGAGCCTTCCTTAAATCTCAATGGTTATGTACATGTACTAAACCAGACTGATACCCCCTCCTCTTGCTAAACCACCTTTAAACCTACCTCAACAGTTATATCTGTTCATATGTCCTTCACTGTTTATTCAGGAATCATTACAATTTTTCTAGTTTGATCCAACTTTTTCTATCCCTACCTGAACTACTACATAATCCAAACTAGCCTTTTAGAGATTTATATTATCCCAAAAACTGTGAGTATTTATGAACGTAAGACATTTTACAGATAATAGTTATTAGTTTTGCTCTCTCTCTCTCTATGTCTGACCTACTGCTCTAAAACTATTATACCTTCCTTCTATAATTACTTCTACTGCTCTTAACCTTACTACACCTACTATCTTAGACCAAATGTATGGTAAAGTATTATTATTTTTACAATTTAATGTATTGTTGCAATGTTTTTTTCTTTAAGTAGATTCATAGTATCTATAGTCACTTTGTATAATCCTGTTTGGAGCTTTTCTCCCCGGGCCTCTACTGAAAATGGACATATGTCCAGATAGACTAGCCTGGTCAACAAATGTAAAATAAATAAATAAATAAAAACAATATGTGCTGTTTTATTGTACATGACAACAGGTGGCAATGCACCTGCTTGACTTCTGATACAGTGTTGTACCCAAGCCATGGCTTATAAAGCACAATAAAAAATAGATGGGATAACCATGGTATAAACCCTTCGATTGTAAGGGGATATTGACTTCAGGGCTAAATCTTGGGAAGAGTGTACTTTATTCCCACAGTATTATGATACCACCAGACACCCAACACCTGAGTTCTGAGACCATCTTGTACTGTTAGTTGCCTCTCCAATTATTGCATTTGCTGCGAGATATCTTGCATCCAAGCCTCGGCTTTGAGAACTGTGGACAAGAAATTAATCCCTTTGTCCAAATGCTGGCAGCAACATAATATTGTGAGTGATATTATTGGTCAGGAATAAAGAGGTCTTCTCAGCAGAAAAAAATATGTATTTGGATGGAGTTCATTAATAATGATTATCTCCAGCCTAGAGTTACTCATCTTTCAATATTTATTGCTGTGTACAGGCTCTAGAATCTTTACATAAGGAAAAAGAAAGTTGCTAACTTTCAAAACCGAAGTGATTTAACCATTACATTCATGATCTCAGCTAAACCCAAGAAGAAGATGGCATTTTTTGTCAAACCTCCAAAAACTACAAAGTTCTTTCCTTTCAAAATTATTACTAATACTTTCATGGTCTTTCCATTCCGCAGGAGTTTAGCCATGAATCACCATACTTTCCTTCCACCAAAGTCCTTTCTTTAGATTTCTGCTATGTTGTTGCGTCTTTCAGCTTTTCCCGGTTAGGGGTCGCCACAGCGGAACTCTGGTCTGCTAATGATTGGCAGTAGATTTTTATGTGCCAAGTTGCCAGCTCTGATGCACAACCTTCAATGAAGGTATGCCCATTCACGCATGTCTCCACACAGAAGACGCTCTAGCTGAGAATCGAACAGGACAAGGTCTTACTGTCAGGCTACAACGCTACCGCAGCATCCTCTGCTGTGCATATGTTAAAAATATTGAATCCTCCTTCTTGATGCAGAAGCATTAGGCTTGGTATCACAAGCTCACTATTAGAGTATTAATACTGTCTTGTTACTACAGTCTCTGCTACACAGGATAGACCTAATGATGTCAGTCTTACAGGTCAAAAACAGTCAGTACTCTCCAACTTGTTAGGCACTTTTTCCTTCCATGGAAATGTTATATATGCCACCTAGACTGTGGAAAAAAACAACTTGGAGTCACATCAGCAGTGCTGCTTAATGTAACAGATGAAAGTAAAAGAGAGGTTCAACAGTACAGTCAAACTGCAAAATGTGAAATACTCCACATCTGCTATGACAACATTTGAACAGGCCAAATGACAACTGTCCAGATGAAGATGTTTCTGTAGGCGGCTTATTTCTCCACTCACTACCATCATTGTTACAATGAACCATGACTCACTTAGAAAGAATTTAGGCATCCAAAATGAAGGCTGAAGATCTATGTGTAGGACATTTTTAGAGCCAGTAGGCCAAATACCAAGCATTTTAAGTTGTGCCATCAAAACTACAGAAATGCTGAAATGTGAAGCTGCTATAAGGGTAGAAAAGTATGTATTGTTTTTGTACTGTAGAGGCACTGAGTACCCCCTTCACACTGCCATTAATAACTTGTTTTACAATGGATGTAACAGACAGAATCTCACTGCCACCACATATTCATGCCACGGTGGTGGAATGGTTAGCATTGCCACCTCACAGCAAGAGGTTCCCAGGTTCAATCCTCAGCTGGGGTGCCTTCTGTGCGGAGTCTAAATATCCTCCCTGTGGTCGCGTGGGTTTCCTCCGGGTGCTCCAGTTTCCTCCCACATCCCAAAAGACGTGGGACAGAGTAGGTGGATTGGATACTCTGTATTTACCCTAGGTGTGAGTGCGTGCATGTGTGTGCCTTCTGTGGAAGGTTGGGGGCTGGGCTGGCAACTCAACACCGTAAAAACTTTACTGCCAATCATGAGTGGACAAGTGATCCCCTGTGGCGACCCCTAACCAGGAAAAAGCCAAAAGAAGAAGATATGAGAAAAGATAGACAAGAAGCAAGAACAGTTAAGTGTCATTAACAGAAAACTGTTAAAATTACCAGCTAATGCATAAGAACACCAGGACAGGAGCTGAAGACATAATATCATTAATACCCATATCCTTAAGAAGGTTGAGGGATCCAATACTGACGATTTCATTCACAACATACCTTGCAGCTACAGGACTCAGTTTCTTGCTTTTCTGCTTACAATTTAGTTTGAATGAAGCTTGTAGATTACTTAAAGCATTCATTCTTTTTAAAGTTCACCAAAGTAGCAATCACAAGATTTATAGAGCTAAGTAAAACATTGCATGTCCAAAAGAGTCATCTGAAGAAAGACTCCAGCAATGTAGGATACAGCAAAGTTTATTGCTAGAGGATATCCAGCATTTATATTATGAAGTCTGAAATATACCTTTCACTGATGCGACAAGATTTAAGAAGGTTTGTCTTGGGGCCTCAGCAGTTTCTTTTCTTGCCATTTCTTTCCATTTAATGTTCCCTCCTTCAGAAGGTTGTTTTTCACTCACCAATTTTTCCAAGAGTAATTTAAAGTCTAGACTAAGCAGAAGGGAACTGGAATGATTATGCCTTGTCTGACTTTTTGGAGACACTGTAGCATTAGACTGGCCTTCTAGACTGAGTCTATTTGTTATGGATAATTACAATATGTTCTAGATTTCCTTAGTCTGGCTGCTATGAAGTAATGTGTCCATTCCAGCAGTTAGACTAGGCATATACACGTTTGTTAGGTTTCCTCTTTTTTGTTATTTTGCCCCATGATGCAGATTCTAAACATTACGCTTCACAGGCTGCTTATGAATTGGACTATTTTGGGGGAGATTTGGATTACAGAAGGACACAATAAGCTGCTTTGATAGGATGTTTTTCTAAACTTATTTTAGTATCTTATCACAAATATTTGTTTTGAAGAGTTGAACTTTAGATAGTTACTCTATTTCCACATAGTTTATTTAACTTTATTAATAACCCTCAATGGTTCCCTTTTACTGACTAGGTTTATAATGGAAGTGCCTTGTATTCAGAATTACCACAAACTGCATGCCTTTGCAGATGATGTGATACTCCATAACTATTTCTTGAATTGTCTTGCTCATCCTTTGTGTCCCAGGTTACATTTTCTCCAAGGTTTCAAAATTACTGGATTGATGTCAACATATATATAGACAGGTTCCTCAGGGATGACTCTTCCCAAGTGTATCTGTAACTGTATAATTTCCATTGCAAACCTGGGGAGTGAAGTTCTTGAGTATCTGGCTTTCTTGAGACAAAATACGAGGGTGGGGGTTGGGAGGGTCTTGTTTTTAATCTGTAATCTGTCATTAGTTTGCCTTCTAGTATGGGTAGATGGGGGTCTGTAAACTCCGGGTGCATCCAGACCCTCGGTGACTAGGATGAGCATCCTACCTCACTCTGGATATTCTGTTTCCAGTAATGCATTTTATATTCCAAGTAAAAGATACAAGGTACTAAATTAGCAGGGAGTTCATCTATGGTGAACAAAAATACAAAATTCCCAGCTAAACCATCCTAACCTCTACAACTATGACACTACTTTTCAGATGGCTTGGCAAGCATGTTATTTCTCTATATTGGAACTTCCGTCCATTGGAAAACCTTCCTGAAGGGTTCAGCACCCCCATATTTTTATTCATGCCTGAGTGTTGCCCATGTCTCCATCTTGCAGATCAGCACATATATGTTTTTAGCTTCGGGCAGTCACCTATAACCCTGCTTTTCAGATCCCTTAGGCAGTGGAGAAAGTTTTACACGCATCATTATAGACTCTGTCCAAGTGTGTGGATTTATGGGAGCAACTTCCTTCTAAGCTTCATTTCATCAGTAAATAAAACAGTTATTGAAACTGAACCAGGAATCACATGTGCTTAACTCCGAAATGTAAGGAATGATACATTGTTTGCGGCTCTTTCTCTGACATGTATCTTGCCTTGAATGCATTGTATCATTAGGTGGGAAGTTTTTCTGGCCTGTAACATATTATTGGACTAGGATTATGATAATAAACCATGTGACATTAAGTAACGAGGCTTAAAAATTTCAGCCTTACCCCTGATCTTCAACTGGAGTATTAGTTGAAGTAGGTCTATTAGGTCTTGTCCATTCCATACATTCAGACTTATGCAACATTTTATCCAAAACAGCCTTCAGCTGATATTCAGGTAAGCTGTAGAAGATGGTCATGAAGACTACAGGTATATCTTCCATTATAACAAAGGACAAAGTATAGCAACATATTTTCCAGGGGCGTGAGAGAATTTATCAGATCTAAGCAGGTATCAGTGTTAAATAGGATCTCTTCCCTTGCTACCTGGATTATTGAAATTTCACCAGCTATATGTCTAATGACTTCATTTCAGTCAAATGTATAACATCAAGGGAATACTCTGCTCCAATGTTGTGTGCAGTCAAATGATTGGATGAAGACACTGCAGGTTTGATGATTCTGTATCACATCAGTCACAGAAACAAATGCTGTACATTTTATGCAATTAAAATCTAGGACCAGGTATGACCCTCTCTGCAGGCATTTGATAAATGGTGGTTATTTATTGGAAGTTTACACTAGTATCTGAACTACTATATTTAGTACATCTTCCACTTGTACCTCTCAATGGTCCAGATTTTTGCAGTGTCCAGATTTGTGTCCTTATCCTTTTGTCTGCTCCTCATAAAATTTCTGGTTTTCTAGCAAATCATTGACAGATGAATTCACTAAATAATGACATTGAATTTCACACTTCCTATCCTTCAGACAAAGCATGCCAACACAAATAATGTAATTCTTGCTACTTTTAAAGTTTATTACAGCAATATTTAAAATCTGTCCCTATTTTTAAGACTTTGCCTCCCCAGTTATTTTAGGCTTTGTCAGGATTTCTTGTGCTACGAGGTTGAGAGGTAGGCTTCTATTGCTTTTGGCTTCCCTTACTTTATTTACATTTAGTTTACTGTATCGATAGGAGCTGAGATTAATTAAAAAAAAATGTCTAGTCTGATGTGACACACTGCAATGTTGCATATGAAGGCAAAAGCATCATGGGAAGGCAATGCATTGTTTAAACCAGAATGAGACCCATATGCATTAAAATGCTCAATGGCTGTACAGCATAAGTTAGCAAAAGATGGGTGCATTTAAAGAGGAATAGTACACACACCTCTCAACCTCTAAGTGCAAGAAATCTGGGCAAAGATAAAAATAATGGCAGGATAAAGGCTCAAAATCAGGGACAATTTTTAAATATTGTTCTTGCAAACCTAAAATGTTGCTGGAATAATTGTTTTAGCATTATGATGCATTTTCTGAAGGATATCTAGTCTGAAACTCAAATATACCGAAACACAAAAGAATAAAAAGGTCACACAGAGAAACCAATTAGTAAAAACAGCAAGAAAGAAAACTTAGCCAGGATAGAGATTCCATCGTGTGGTACCTTAAACTGCCTGTAATAGAGGCCAATAGGATATATACAAATGACCCTTAAGGACATCAAATGCCAGCTATATGGCTTCGGAATATATATGAAAAATTTTTTTTCAGGCCAATAATGCCAAATCACACTATCTTTTGACATGCAGCTATAGCTTCTTATGATCTCATCAGCACAACATAAATACATAATTTTGCTATACTTTAGAAATACTGAGTCTTTACACATAGCTGATGTCCATTACTATTACACTGTCTGCAAAATATCCTAACTAAAACACTTATAATAAAAAGGTCACACAAACCAATTAGTAAAAACTAAAAAAAAAAAAAAGAATAGCCAAGCTAAAATTTACACTGTGTGATACCTTAAAACTCCTATAATAGAGGTTCATGGGATATATGCAAATGACACCTTAAGGACATCAAGTGTTCCAGCTATATGGCTTCTGAATGTCTATGACTTTTTACTTCTTTTGATGTCTTTGTGGAAATATATGTAATTTTTAGTAATTTCAAGTCCTGATTTCCCCAAAATTTGCAGAAAGCCATACATTTTATGAGAAACGGACTAAAAACAAGAGGCAAAAATCTGTACATTCTGCAAAATTATGGACAGTTGAGAGTTATGATAGTGCATTGTGACTTAGGGTGTGCCAAACTAGATAAGAATCACAAAGAATAAAGCTTCAAATAATACTTATTGATTAATTTTAATTAGATAATTTTATGCCACTTATCTGATTCTTACATGGAGTAGCAGATTGGTCTAAGGAAGCTTTTCATCCACTTTATGGACAAAAGTGACAGAAAATCTTTACAACAGTGCTTAGAATAGTAGGGCAAATACAGGATAACTGCATAAAATCTGAAAAGCATTTAAGAGACAGGAAAAAATATTTAGTATCGAGAAAGGTTAGGGAAGTACAATTTCAGCTATCCAAAGCCATTAACAGGATACACAATATGCACATGTTACTAGACATGAAGTAAGGCCAGGTAATTTTATTTTTTAACTATTATCAGCACATCTTTGTTTTCATGACAAAGCTAAAAGATTAAGGAGTGCTGTTTGGAAACTGTTCAGTTTATCCATTAATCAACATTTCTAATATGAGGAGAAAGAGAGTTCCATAGGTTTTGAGAACTAGCATTCTGTTGTTTATTGTGAATGGGATGGTGGATAACATTTCTTTACTAGGCATTGCGGAAGGGTCAGGGGGCATACAAGTGAGTGTGCATCTTGGATGACTGATCTCAGAGGCTAGTTATAGATGTCTGTGTTCTACTAATCAGATAAAAGTTGCATTTTAATAATTTGCATGTTAGGGTAATGTTAGAGGGAATACTTTTGCCTAGTGTTTGTCATGTACCAAAATTCATAATCTGGTATTAATGAAAATATTGCCATCAATGTTATGTGGCTAAGGCTGTGGTGCCTGTGAGAAATTGAGATACTGCCAGCCCAGCTAGCTGGAATTTTGTAAATAATTATATGTAATTGGTGAATACCAAAATGATTTGTAACACAAGATGCTTGTGTTGCAAATGTATTAGAGCTGTATGTCATGTGTATATCAAACTGCTGTATATAGACATGTGTGTTGAAAAGGTATTTGCAAAATGCTTGCATTTAAAATGGATACACAGTGTGCCATTCTGGAAGAGAACAGAAATGTACATGCACTTTTGTAACTGCTTACATGTATATATTTTAACAGGGGAAACTGGGATACAGGAGGTTAACCTCAGTTTATTAAATTTTAGAAGAAATAACTGAAATTAAATTACTTCATGGCTAGGCCATAAAAGATGGTATCTTACAGTTTTCTGTGCAGCAAGAGACAATGTCTGTACTAGGAAACTTTCTGTATTGTTTTTAGGGTAGACTAATTACTAGTCTTGAAAACATGAAGGAATGCAATTGTTTTATGACTTCCAGCATCTTCCAGAAATCTGAGGAGAAGCCCTTGTCTGTATATTTTTACAGGTAGATACTAAATGCTACCAGCTGCCATCAATGGTTGTTTTGGACTGAGGACTAAAAGTCAGATGACAAAGAAGTGATGTCATTCTGCAAGCTATCCCAGCAGTAATAGTTTAGATATTATTTTGAGAAGTCTCTTAGTGAGACAGATTATTCTGCATTCTGTCTTGGACCTGGCAACAACTAGAAGATCCATTCACCACATCTGCCTTGCTCTATTAGTAAGTTCTTATGTTACAGTATAATTCTCTTAGATTCAGTCAGGAATATAGTGAATCTTAGTTTAGATATTATTCTTTATTTATTTGAGACTGTCCTGCAATGCTGTTTTAAATATTTCTTGTGGTTTTGAACTCTGATGTCACTGTGAATACATATATAGTATTATCTTGTTCTTTTACTATTTATATTAAATATATTCAATCCTTTCATTGTGGGTGATCTGTGCAAAGATATTTATCTTTTGAAAGTATTTGCATATTTATTTGGTGACACTGTGTGGACCACTCCTAAAAGCATTGCTCTTGGTCAAGCTATCATTTGTATTAGTATTAATATTACACAGTAAGATTTGACACCCTTTGTTAAAGGCCCTAAAGTAGCTGATAAGGAGTGACTGATGGCAGCGATAACTACCTTATAGTCTGGGCAGAAGGGCGCATAGCTAGTAAACCTGTGCCAGCCTCTCCCAGGTGTGTGTGTGTGTGTGTGTGTGTGTGTGTGTGTGTGTGTGTGTGTGTGTGTGTGTGAATCAAATCTCAAAGAGTGTGTGTGTCAGTTACTTGGGCAGGGACACAAAGCACTGGTTGGACAGAGAAGGTGCTGGAGGTCTTGGCTTGGTCACTCAGCTCAGCTGAGATCTCAACTCTATAGCTATGCCAGTTGGGAGTCTTGTTGGGGATCTGGGTAAAGAGGGAGAAACCAGCCCCAGACTGACTGCGGTCTCAGTATGGTCTTTAGGGAAATTGTACTCAGTGCGGAGAGCTGCATCTGGAAATAGTGTGTGTGTACTTATCATACTCCAGTGAAGCTTCCCCACTTGTGTCAGTGGTGAGGACTGAGGCTCCTTGATTACTGATCCGGTGGTGGAGCGTCACAGTGAACAAGAGTATAACAGAAATATAGTGCAATTCAGAGACATGCTGATTCCACATGAAGCAAGGTCTCCTTAATGGCTCATTATCACGTCTCTGAATTGAACACTGTGCAGTTACAGGTAACTGTTCTAGTCCTCCTACCTAATAACTCATGCAATGCAGTCACAAAAGCACTTAGTCTGCACACATGCACATACACTCACTTACACACACACACACACACACACACACACACACACACACACACACACACACACACACACACACACACACTCACATACAGGCAATTGCAATCATGCCTTTAAATATACACACAAACACACACACACACACACACACACACACACACACACACACACACACACACACACACACACACACAAAATTATGATCATGCCCTTAAATACACACATATATTATATCTGTATGCACATGCACACAGACAGTCACACAGACGGCTCCTCATTCCTTATTTGCCAAACCTCTAACAGCTCTGCTCCTGCCATAGACATGAATGGATGTACACCATCACAAAGTGGTGTATGCTTCTTTTCATGTCACTCCCCAAACAGAGTGTTACAGCTTCTCTGAATCCCACTACCATGCTATTCCAATCAGGGAGAAATGCTCTGGGAAAGCATGCATAGCTATTGGTGGGTAGCATTTGCTGCACCCCTTGACTACCACAT
Source organism: Protopterus annectens (assembly GCF_019279795.1). NCBI lineage: Eukaryota > Metazoa > Chordata > Ceratodontiformes > Protopteridae > Protopterus > Protopterus annectens. Next base: position 115,876,183 of record NC_056745.1, read on the forward strand.
TCCCATCCAGCCTTTATTAGTGAGACAGGTGTAGTGCTAAGGATATGAGCTTTCTTGCCATTGGAGTGAGACAGTGGTCTCTGAAATCACTTTGGTATAACATACTGAGCCATCCTACATGCAGCACATTATGCATGTCTGTATCTTGGACATAGATTTAGTTTCTTCATCATTTATGCCAATATTATTTATCTGAAACCACTGAACAAGCTTTTTAGAATTATTTTGAAGGGATTTTTCCATGGCTACTGAGTTCTTTCCTGATCTAAGGAATAAAACATAATCTGCATAAAATGTTAAGCTTTAGCTGGCAGATCATTAATGATGCCGTTAATAGAAACAGAAAGCAAACTATGTCCAGAAATAGAAGCCTGAAGATCACCTACAGAGAGGCTTTATTTATGAGAGCTGATTGTTTACTTTTACTGGAGGAGTTCCAGTCTTAAGTAATTTCTGAATCTTAATATAAGGATATTGCCAGTGGTTAGCTGGCTAAGTTTTTATATCAGGTTAGATTATTCTGCACTGCCAATGACCTTTTATATGTCTGTGGGCATTGCTTTGGTTAAGTTTCCTTTGCCCACGTTATTAAAATGATTTCTGTGGCTGACAGCAAGACAGTGATTCTCCTGCTGCTGCTCCAGTTGAATTCATTCTGAAAAACATTTAAAAAATTATATTTATTCAGAACATGCTTTAGTTGCTTGTAGACTATTGTTTCCAGGATTTTTGCCTGTGGCTTAAAGTTAGCAATTTGTCTATGAAAAGAGTGCTTTGGGGGATTTGTGGATTTAGCTAGAGGAATTAATACTGCATGGCTCAAGTCATTATGTATAGTATTTGTAGTAATCTAGTAATGGAATGGTTGAAACATTAGGTAAGAGGTCTGAGAATAGAAGGCTCTATTTTATTAAGAAATAGACCATATATTTCTATTTCACAATTATTTAAATAAAATTGGGTTAGTGGAAAAGAAGGCAGGCAAGGCTAAAATATAATGCTACATATAAACAGACAGGTAAAACTGGAAATAGTATCACACACACATCATACACAAGCTAGCAGTTGTAAACAGCAGAATGTGTTGGGTGAATTTTCTGTGCACCAAGCCTTATCTTACTAGCCCTTGCAAGTCAATATGACACAGAGCCATATTATATTGTCTGATCAAGAGTTCCTTAACTGATGCACAGGAGATAGAGTTATCCTGGGGGGATACAGCTATCCTGGGGATCATTAAAATCTTCGCCTTACATCACTTGGACAATAGGGTGGGCTATCCTTGTGGAGACCAAGGTTGAAGAGACCATATACATTCTGACCATAGGTACCTTCCAGTAAGCTACAGATGATATACTAGGCATATCCCAGACAGGTGCATTTTGTGGTTGCTACATGAAGTCCTAACATACAGGCTGCAGAATATAGAGAACTGCATTATGTTCCTCAATACTTCCCAGGAACAGTCAACTATTATGCAAACACTCCATATTGTAACGTAACTGTCTGTGATACTAGCTACAGAAGATTACATCTCTATAACCTGTACGCAGATTATCTAGCATCATACAAACTCTGCCCTGCAGACACCTTGGAAGCATCTCCAATGTGTTTGAAGTGGCAGTTAAATGACTTATGTCAGACTTGCTCCCAAAGATACATGTTACACGGACATCTCTTAGTTATGTACGAGTTGACACACTACCTACGATCAGCAGTGACATGCACTGGCATGATGGCTGGGTTGCTGTAAAGACATGAACTGTGAGTTATCATGTATGTTTTGTGTCGTCTACAGGTGATGCAACCTTCTCACTATAACCATGAATGGTGAATCCCATCTGGCATTCTTTAAGGCATGACAGGTACAGCTGGCCTCACAGCCAGTTACGCACTGTGCTAGTCAAAGCATTTAGCATGTTGAGGAAGTGTTTAATGTATGTGAATGATTCAGAAGATGTACTGCTGTATATAATGAATAAGTCACATTGTCTGACCCAAGCTGCGCAGTATAGGAGGTAGAGGCTCGCAGATGGTCAGCATGGTACAGGAACTGGCTAAATGTAACACACAGTAGAATCCTGAAAAGAAGATGAACTCTCATGATACATCCCCCAGTACAAGCCACATGTTGAGCTATTGCTATCCTGACAGAATTCAGATGAAAGTCGGATTTCTGTAACTGTTATCTTTCTTTTTAAGTCTTAGTTCTCATGTGGTTTACAGGTTATCTAGTCCACCTTGGTTTCCATTGTTTCTTTATCTAGTCTGCCTTGTTTCCATTGGTTCTTTGCTCTCACACTTCCCAGCACCTTCCATGTTTCCTGTCCACATCATGAATGACTTTAGGCCTGTATAGTCATCTGGTGATCTGGCTTTACTCCTAATGATATTCTACCAAACTCTAGACTTCCCGTTTCCTTTAACCACTCTTTCTATGCCCATCAGTCCAGATCTTTCTATGCCCATCATTCCAGATCTCTACTTGCAACAAGTTTGGCTTTCTAGTCACATCACGACCTGATCATTTCTGCACTTATAGGAGCTGTGCCGTAGCTCTACCTGCCACAGCCTTCCTAACGCCTCTCTGTTCTCCTTGCTTTCATCTGTTCCATCTCATCCTTATGTTCTCTGTTAATCATGTTCTGCTCATCATTGCAGCAGTAATATAAATCAAAAAGACTTCATCAATTACTTGTGATCTGTACCTGAATTTCTTCCATAGTCATACTGAGTTTACCAGATAAGACTAGAACGAATGTTTGCTGGTGAGTGATATGGTATGTGTCATTGTAAACATGTTCGAAATCAAAAACAGTAACAGTGAAAGCCCGCACATTTTTAATAAACAGCCCATGTGGCTCACAAGGTTTCCTTGACTGACATTTTGCCCTTTTTGGTTTAACGCTGTTACCCCTGCACAGTATTTCCATTTGCTCTCATTAGCAATCTTTTTTTTTTATTTTGCTTCCAGTGAAGATGCAGATATATAACTACTGTTTGTCACTGAATACTGGTACAGTATATTCTGAGTCAGAAGTAACTCCAACTGAAAGGAAAATACTCAGTTTGCATAAGTAAAGTATCTATTTCTGTCAGTAACTGCCTGCATATCATTTGAATGTAGATCTTTCTGCATTTCCAGAATGTGTTTCAGCAGTTTTGATGAGCCTACATGGTTGTGTTTGCATTGTTTTTCTAGCTATGAAGTATAATCGAGTTCTTTTTTCTTTTTCTTCCTGCTCTCCTTCGTCTTTCTCACATTCAGGATATGTTTTGTGATGTGTTTATCAGACAATGCAGGAGTACAGATTCATGTCCCAACTTATTTACTGACTTCCCCTTTAAGACTATGTCTGATAAATGCCTCATAAGTATGTCTTAGTTTGTCTCTATGCCTACACATACATTCTCTTTTTCTCACACGAGCCCCACCACCAGCCTTTCACCTCACTAATCACTTGCGTCTTGGTCAACCTCTCCTTAAGCCAACAAACACCCTTCTTGGAGACTTGACAGAAACAGCCAAAGATAACCTCTTCAGATATCAACATTTGGTTAGCTTGTTAGTTTTGCAAATAAATTATACTAGGCTGCTAATGTAACTCTACACTGTGAACAGTGTATACAATGGGCCTACCACTTCCTCCCATAGTACTAACTCTATGCACATATTAACAACCCTAGTGGATAGCATTGTTGCCTCACCGCAAAAGGTTCCCCAGTTTGATTTTTGGCTGGGGTGCCTTCTGTGCAGAAGCTGCATAGTCTACTGTGTTTGCATGGGTTTCCTGCAGGTGTTCTGGTTTCCTCCACATTCCAAGATATGCAGTAGGTGGATTGGGCACTTTAAATTGAACAAAGGTGTGAGAGACCATTCAAGTGCATGGTATGGATGAATTACAATTGGAAGGCTAGCAACCTGCCGGTGTAAACCTTGGCTCTAGATTTTTGTCACTGTTGAAGTGACACCCCAACCATATGTGGAAAAATTGGAAAAAGGGGATGTGGATGGATGGATATCCTACAATATAATGAACTTTATACACTGTGGCTAATGCTCCCTACCATAAGATTGTGCAAAGTGTAGATAACACTACCTCTAAAAGCACATACACTGAGTGCACTGGAACTTATGCTATCTCACACACTACTGCTACAGAACATACAGCAGCTAACATTACAATGTGAGAGTTCATGCAGTGTTACCTCCAGCACTACAAATATTGTGCACGTATTAACAATCTCTTTCTCCTGATGAGTACAAGTATGCTTCAGTTAATACTACCTACGACAGTATAAGAAATGTGAACACTGTAATCAACACTACTGTTGTAACTATCTGCCACTGCACTATTGTAATGCACACTGCAGGAAAAGGCTACTTCTCATCATATAATATGTAAAATGCATATATAATGTTACCTCCCCTTGTACAAGCACATTGTACACTACCTTACACTATTTCCTATCATTGCTCACTGTATTACACTGCTTCCTATCATTGTACACTGCATTACACTACTTTCTATCATTCTGCACTACATTTCACTGCTTCCTATCATTGTACACTGCATTTCAATACTCCCTATCATTGTATACTGCATTACACTACTTCCTATCATTGTACACTGCATTACACTATTTTCTATCATTGTACACTGCATTATACTGATTCCTATCATTGTACACTACATTATACTACTTCCTATCATTGTTCAATGCATTACACTACTTTCTATCATTGTACACTACATTATACTGGTTCCTATCATTGTACACTACATTACACTACTTCCTATCATTGCATACTGCATTACACTGCATTCTATCATTGTACACTGCATTACACTACTTTCTATCATTGTACACTACATTATACTGCTTCCTATCATTGTACATTACATTACACTACTTCCTATCATTGCATACTGCATTACACTACTTTCTATCATTGTACACTGCATTACACTACTTCCTATCATTGTACACAGCATTACACTACTTTCTATCATTGTACAGAACATTACACTGCTTCCTACTATCATTGTACACTACATTACACTATTTCCTATTATTGTACCCTGCATACACTACTTCCGATCATTGTATACTGCGTTACACTATTTTCTGTCATTGTACACTACATTACACTGCTTCATACTATCATTGTACACTACATTACACTACTTCCTATCATTGTATACTACATTACACTACTTCCTATCATTGTATACTACATGACACTACTTCCTATAGAGCAGCTGTATGGACTCCACAGCTGACACTACCTCCAGCACTATGTCCAACATACATTGTCTACTGTACACATAATTATATAATGCCAGTACAAACACTGCATTCCACACCAAACCCTACTTCCTACTGTCTAAACACAATGCATGCTACGGGTGAGTCTGCTTCCTACAGCATGTAGTGTGCATAGCATTAAACATTACCTCCCACAGTACAAACGCATGCCGGTACTCATAGCCATGTTGTATAGTCTTAGCTCATTGTTGTACAGGATGTGCATCTGCACAGGTAAGTTGGGATTCATGGTATTAAGTTGCCTATTGAGAAGTAAGAAAAATAGCACAGGAATAGGCATATGCACATAACTATACACTGAGTTACAACTACTTGAGCACATTAACAGTTATGGCCTATTATGTGACGCACATCATGGCTTTTGCAATGCCTTCAGTACCTTTACAGCCCTGGCAATGGCTGCTGATAACATATATTGCAACCTGAATGAGGATCTTACTACTGTAGATCTCTTTGTTGACTCAGAAGTCTCAGCTTTGGAGTTAATACAGTTTGCTGGCTTTGTAGCTATCTAAAAGACAAAACCTTCTAAGTCTACAGCAAGGAGTCATTGTCCACTGCTAGTAAGCTTAATACAGGTGTTCTGCAAGGCTCTGTGCTAGGTCCTCTTCTCTGCTCCCTCTCTTTGTTATTGATCTCCCCCTGGAATTACCAAATCTTAGCTTAATAATGTCTGCAGACGATATGCTGCTCCTGACACTGCAGTCTGACAACCCAAGTTAAAGGACAACTTTACTCAGTTATGCATCTGATCCACTTTTAACAACTGCTAATTATAATGTCTAGGCCTGTGCTTCAGCCATGAAATCATTCACTATCCATCCTGTTCTCTTGCAGACCTTAATGGGAACATAAACCTTAATGCCATATTCAACTAATTTGTTCAAAAACAGGTCATGATATAAGGCCAGTTTGTTAGAGCTGCCCAAATGGTTTCTTCCTTCGAGGCATTTTTGGATGAGTGTGATATAGAGTATGTTTTTGGCATGGAAATATCCTTTTTCATTGGTAATAATTTAATGTTAGAAGTAATAAACAGAAAGGAGCATCAGTTTTTTGTTCCAATTTTGAAACCAAAAGATGGCACTGTGGATGTTGGAATTAGGATAAAAATGAGTTTTAGTGAAACTCAGGTTTTTAATATGGCTGAAACCATAAGTGGTAATATGGGTGATATTATAAGTGTTAATAAAGGCCCTTATAAAGGGGCTTTCATCATGACATATAGCTTTGATAGCAATGCAATTAAAAATATTTTAGTGGAAAATTGGATAATTTTAAAAGCAGATACAAGTATTGGGCAGAAGCTGGATGAAAATCCCTGGGTAATTTATAGGAGAGGTTCTAATTTAAAAACAGTCTTATGGAATGTAAGTACTAATATAATGCATCATGTTAATACAAGAAATTAAAGAATGGGTAAATGTGGATGCTGATTTTGTAAATTGATGTGGGTGAGTGAAACGTTTAAGTTAAATAAAAAGGTTTTTAAAGTTAAAGGGGCTTACGATTGTCAGACTAGTGGAGTAGTTTATGCATCAATGTACCAACAGTGTCCTGGTTACTACATAAGGAAAACTGAGCATAGACTAAAGGATTGAGTCTGTGAGCATATGAATAATGTTAAAAAGAAAAAGGAAACAAATGCCTTGGCTAAGCATTTAATGGAAAATCCAGGACACAGTTTTAAATTTGTTATTATGGAAAAAGTTGAAAAGAGTGAGCGTGGGGGTCCTTAGCCACTATTGTTAGAGAAGTGTGAGTTACAATGGCAGTTATTGTTAAACACTAGTATGTGGCCAGGGTTAAATGAGTGTGTCTATTAGTTGTATTTTAAAATTAAGGGCTCTGCTCAGAGAGGGAAATTTTTTAAGAAAGTAAAATTTCATTGTTATAACTGTATTAAGTTTTAGAAAACAAATTTCATTGTTACAAAGGTAGAAACAAGTAAATAGTGTTCGAAATGACTGAACCATACAAATAGCGAAAACCAGAACGCTATAATTCGCTAATCAACTCACAAAAACTGCGTGTTCAACCAAATAAAAGGCAAGATTATAAAAACTACTTTAATCCGTAAATTGTTAAGTGCTTTCACTCACTTGATCGTGAGCTTCCTCAGAACATTCACATAGTGATTCTAACAAAATTAAATACCAGTATTTGGCGCCAAAATCCATTTCAAATTCTTAAAGCTGTATACTATTGCATAAAACAATACCTACTATATTAAAAATTAAAAGTATGGATTGACATTTTTTAATATGTAATATTTTTATACATTTTGTATTTTGTTTTGAATTTTTAATATTTTTAACACGCAGTTTTTGTGAGTTGATTAGCGAATTATAGCGTACTGGTTTTCGCTATTTGTACGGTATTGTTATAAAGGTATTATTATGTATAGGTAGCAAAAGGATGTAAGTTCACTTTAAGAGGAATATTTTATATGGAGGTGTGGCTGTCATGTGATGTGTGGATTGTGATTTAAATGGTGTATGGAACCTGTCTAATTTTTTTTCTGAAGAAGTTTTAAAATAAAAAAATGAAAGTACTTAAATTACATTTGTTCTGTGTTACTATGCTTTATTTACTGTGTAATGGTGGTGTTTTAAGTAGTCTGTATTGAAAGCCCGAAAGCCCTAGTCACCGAATACATAAACACCGACACATATTCCGCGAACCGAGAATACACCGAACGCCCTAAACTGCGAAATTCAAAAGCTCGAACCATCATAGTTGTCCCACCCCACTGCCCGCTACATACTACCTACCCAAACAAACTAAATAAACACATACATACACTAACCAAAACCTTACTTCTAACCCTAAACTAAACCCTACTTCTAACCGTACACTAAATCTTGTATATGCCACCATTTATGCACTTACCTTAACCCGCACCCTAACCCTAAGGTCTGTAATTATCGTACACTTACCTTAACAAGCTATATCCAAACAAAATACATAATCCACACACATACACTTAAAACCCTACATCTAACCCCACACTAAATCTCACATACATTACCATCTATGCACTTACCTTAACCCGCACCCTAACCCTAAGGTCCGTAACTATAGCACACTTACCTTACGGAGCTATACCGCAGAAGGGCCAACCATGACGATTCGAATTTTCAGATTTCGCACTTCAGGACGATCGATGTTTTTGCGGTTCTATGAAGATGTGTCAGTGTTTACGTATCTGGGTAAGTGCACCTTCGAGGATGTAATAGGGAACCATTTTAAGTGTGGAGTGCGTCACAGTTGCTGTGGCCAGGTTTGCTTTTTTGAAGTTACCGAGTTTTGTTTTGGTGTGTTTATGAGGATTTGGAAATGGTCAACAGACCATTTCAAATACCCACTGAACAAATAGTAAATAATAAATAAATACTGAAAATGCATAATCTAAGCACTACACAATGAGATGTAAATGAGAGAATAGATCATGATTCACAGGCTTAGGGAGAATTACATGTGCAGCAAGTTGCATGTCACTATAATGGCAAAAAATAGTCAGAAATTTGTGGAACTGCAACAGGCAAAGATGTGGCAAACACACCGCATTCATATAGTAGCAGTTTTTGTTTTTAAGTGCTGCTATGTCTCACCCACTACAGCAATTGGGTAGTAGCTGGGATGAATGAAAACATCATCGGCAACATATCACCTGCCACCAGCTAACTAATCATTGGCTGACAGTTCATATATTAGTAGACATAGATATTATACAGGTGTTGGCAGATATATATTAGTCTTCCCCCATGATACCTATTTGTAATACAAGTCTTTTTTAACTGCTCCTAATATTATGAGATTCTCCTCACAGGAATTTAACCTAAAACTCATTTAGAGTTTACACTGAAACACTATTATTAATTGGTGATATTCTGATGTCAGATTTATCTAAGATTTGCTGTCATACTGATTTACTATCTCTTTGATATCTTTTACTCTTCCAGGTGCCTTATTTGTTGCCTTTATTATATTTTTTTGTGAATGTTCGTTTTATTTCTTCTTAGAGATTTTCTTCCCTGGTTTACGTTGCAAATTGGATCTTTCCCAGTAGTCTTAACCCACTAAAAGCATATTTAAATAAATACAACAAAGTTATCACACAAAATATGGTATAACTATTATTTCTTAATTCTAGATTGCAATATGTTTTTAACCTGTACCACACAAACAGTGTTTCAGGTATGCAGGGCCACATTTTGGCAGTGATGTATCTGTATAATTCATCATGTGATAAGCACTATTAATTTGGTGGCAGGCTCAGTCATATCATATCAGATCATAATTTGCTTACAACAATTAAATTAATGTATCCATATAACAGGAATTCTACTACATTTTCTATATGGCATTGTGCTTTTTTCACACAGGTGAAAAAAACATATATAAACACTGCTGAGGTGTACTGAATTAATCTGCAAGCTATATTAAACTGTCCAGTAATATACTACCTAAAGCACGAAAAGTATAATGTTGCAATAAAATTGCTATCAAACACTGCACTTGAACTATAAATAATATAGAATGAGTAACAGAGACATGATATGCATGGAATAACTCTAAATAACCATAATAATTTAAAAACAGTTAACTTCTGAGCAAATACATGTTCTTCATCAGGAAAATATATTGTTGGGGATGATTCCCTGCAGTTGTACATCCTCTGACTTGCTGCACAAACTGTGAAATTAGACAGCCTGCCTACAGTTATCAATGTTAATACTCATATATTCCTTATGTTCATTATAAGCTGAAGCAGCACACCAGGATGGTAAAGTGTTGCGTTTGCAATTTTAATGGCATCTCACATCCTCTTTGTATCTGTGGACTGGAGGATAGGGTATAATAGTTGGAAAACATAATGCTACACTCCTAATCCTTTCACACTAACCCTACTTCATTAGAAATTAATTTGTAGTGTGTGTGTGTGTGTGTGTGTGTGTGTGTGTGTGTGTGTGTGTGTGTGTGTGTGTCTGTGTGTCTGTGTGTGTGTGTGTGTGTGTGTGTGTGTGTGTGTGTGTGTGTGTGTGTGTGTGTGTGTGTGTGTGTGTGTGTGTGTGTGTGTGTGTGTGTGTGTGTGTGTGTGTGTGTGTGTGTGTGTGTGTGTGTGTGTGTGTGTGTGTGTGTGTGTGTGTGTGTGTGTGTGTGTGTGTGTCTGTATGAACTCATGTGTGTTTGTGTGTATACGTGCCCGTTTGTATGCATATACTTAGAGATATAGTCACAGGTGATTTGAACATGCCCTACAGCTGCTGTCAGATCACTAATTAAACAGTATGCAGCTGAGTATGCAAGAAACTTTCTAGTTGGAATTGTTCTAATCAGTATTCACAAATCTTCCTTGCAGTAGAAACAGCACTGGCAAAAAAAACTTGACATTTGAACAAATTAGAAGGACAACACCTCTGCTCATTCTGCAACTATATTGACAGGAATCGTTATCCTAAGGAAAGCACATCCAACAGTGTCAGATACAGAACAGCTCAATGCACTCAACCACTAGACACAGCAATCGAGAACTGAATGGGTAAGGAGAAAGAATTCCTATTGCTGCTTCTCAGTTTTGTGTTTCGCTTTTGAAAAGTCAAAGTAAGGAAGCATATTTTATATTTCCATATGCAAGTTTTCTATATATTTTAAAACATATTTTGTAGTTAGTGCACATGATTAAGGATTTGAGTTGTTAGAGTAACAGCATCACATTTAAGCATTTCATGAGTTTCATAACACTCCATTTATTCATTTTTCATATAGTATCTCACGTAGCCAGTTTGAGAAAATACTTTATTTCAGTCAGAAAAGCAGGATATTCTTCATGTTTAACATAAAACCATAATAAAAATAATTAAGAAGAGAATTTAAGTTTTTTTTCTTTCATATTTTTGGATCCAATCATCATATTTTGACCCTTCTGACTCATTCCGAGGAGAGGACTTAGAAGCAATGATAGTGCATATATTGTGACTGGCAGACTGGCCTTGTATAAAAGCACAGATCATTGTCCCACACATATGTGCTGTGATTGTGCATCTCAGAGATTCACATTTTGTTTGTGTAATAACTCAGTTGAAACTCCAAATGATACCGCTGCTAAAATTGTTGTTACATTTATATTATGGTGAGATTTCTACATAGATCATAACTGTAAAAGACTTTTTGGATCAGGGTGATTTATCTGGTTAACTTCTTCTTTCGGCTTTTCCCAGTTAGGGGTCATCACAGCGGATCACCTGTCTGCTTAGGATTGGCAGTGGAGTTTTACGGTATCGAGTTGCCAGCCCAGCGCCCAACCTTCCACAGAAGGCACACACATGCACGCACTCACTCACTCACACCTAGGGCCAATTTAGAGTGTCCAATCCACCTACTGTATGTCTTTGGGATGTGGGAAGAAACTGGAGCACCCGGAGGAAACCCACATGACCACAGGGAGGACATGCAGAATCCACACAGAAGGCACCCCAGCCGAGGATCGAACCGGGAAACCTCTTGCTGTGAGGTGGCAATGCTAATCGCTGCATCACCGTGGCCGCCCCGGTAAATAAATAAATAAATAAATAAATAATCAAACAACCTTTTTATTGTCAGTGACAAATGTTTATATGAAATAAAACAAAATAAGTATGAAAGATCACAATATGTCATTAAATGGCTTATGTTAAGTTACAAAATCTCTGTAGTACATACATAAATACATACATGCTTACAAATATTTCAAGCATGGGCATTAATGCTCTTCTAACCTGCTAATATACCAAAACACTTGTTCCATAATATGGGTACAGAATATTCTTAAAAATATCTAAACTAGTGCTTGCTTTAATGTAATTTGGTAGTCTGTTCCAGGCATCAGCTGCTCTCTCAGAGAACCAATTAGTTCACTTCTCATTCCTATAGAATCTTCTACATAGGTTGTCGGATGATTCTCTAGTACTTTTCAATAACCCCAAACATTCCCAGACGTAGTTGTCTCTACCTGCCCTATATACCTGAATAATGTCTCATCTTATTTATTTTATTTATTTATTTGACATTTGTGTACCGGGGTGGTCTGAATGAGTCTACAGAACCCATTTTTCAGCAGAAGCCCAGGAAGAAAAACTGCACATCCAGTACAATACAAATACATTATAGTCCAAAAACAATACAAATGGCATGAGGAATATTATACAAAAATAAGTTGTTAGAATGTAAGCTAGGTTACAAAATATGCTACACATCTGGACAAGTCTATAGATTATATAGATATAGAATGATATCATTATAGACAATTTTAGTTATTCTAACATAGACATAGCCTATGAGTAGATAAAGTGTACAATAGTAGTATGTAGATAATACAATGTATGGCACTGGCTGTTACAGTACATGAAAAATAAAATGCTGGTTTTCAGGAAAATAATAGCAGAGGAGTTAGTGATGTAGAAAGAGAGAGTTAAGAAGAACAGAGGCATTGCAGACTGAGCAGAAGCTTAAGGATATGGTACAGAAACAGAGAAGGAGTTTGGAGATACTTAGGATCATGATGACTGTGAAGGATGAGACAGAACTAGAAGAACATGAAGCAAGCGTGGAGGAAGAGGAAGAGCTGAGCATTAGGCTGGATTTATACAGGAGCAGAGCAATGTATTTCTGAGATGATTTTATATCAGTACGAGACACTATACAACTTCAGATATCTTTGTCTTTCATAATAACCAACATTTTTACATGCAGGCACCCTATCTGTAACACTTGTAATCAGTTTGCCCAATTTCAAGTCATCTGCATACGGACTATAGAACACCTCAAATTTCACCTGTCCAGTTGCTGAATGATACTCGCCATGTCCTATTTGTAAATCAAGCAGCTATCCATCTTATTACAAGTACATCAATACCTAGTTCTTCTAATTTACTAATCTATGTTTTGTGTATGACACTGACAAATGCTGAAGTTAAATATATATAAATTACATCACAGCACAATTTTTCATTCATAAACATTATATTGTTATAGAACATCATGTTAATGGATATATTTTCAATATATGCATGCTGATATATGGTTGCAAGTCCCAAACTTTCCAATTCTGGCAATAACTTATCCAGTATTACCTTCTCCATTAATTTCCATAACATGAAAGTAAACTTAAGTGTCTATTTGACTCAGGGTTTGCCCTACACCCCTTTCCCTTATAGATGAGTTTAACAAATGGATGTCTCCAGTATCGAGGAATATACCCATATTCATATGACCTAGTAAATAATAAACATAATAGTACTGTAAGTTCTTACTGAAATGTTCAAAAGTCATTATTACTAATTCTGTCTCCTATGTTTTGTTTAGATCCAGTTTGTATTGTTCTTTTTCCATATAATCTAATTGGATTTCAGTATAGGTACCTGGATGTCACTCAGAAAAGTTATCACCCCCTTTCTGGAGCCAAACTGTTTTGCATAAGATTTTGTAAATATATTTATAATCAGTTTATTATCATAATCTTGAAAACACTTCCATCGAGTGATCATGTTGTCGAATGAAAATACAGAAAATAACAGCATCAAAAAGGTACAACATCGAAACCGGTAATGTTGATCAATCCATGTTCGACAAAGTTGACATTACCTAGCATACCTTCCCTCCCAGTCAATTCCAACTAACATTTTGCAGGGGGGCAAGCCAACCTGCACCCCCTGCTACTTATATATTACAACTCCAAGATCGCACTACAGTGAGGAAAAGGACAAAATTCCTGATCCCCACAGTAGTGCAATCTCCAATCATTATATCGATCTCACAACAGTGAAAGTACACTAGCATTTGCTGTTGGGGGTTCAGCATATTTCAAATCACCTTCATCACCATCATTATGCTACTTTGAAAACTGCCATTTGACATTCAAATTTCGTAAAACAGCATTCAAAATTTTCAGTGTAAACCTTTATAATCTACTGTTTCTGAGAATAAAGTTTAAAATCTACACATAGTTTATCTTTACTCCTTCCACATGTTATATATCTATAAAATGGTTTCCTATAATGCTCAATATCTTTATATAAATATTCTTCAAAATTTTCTTGTTCTTGACTTGCACTATGGTTAACTTGTCTGTTCAGCTTGTTTGTTTCAGTTTTCAAAGCTTTAGTTTGACCTCTTTTCCATTTCTTATACTTTTTTGTCTCTCACCTTAATCAAGTATCTTGTTCTTATGGAAGTATTTATTCCTGCCATTGTGTGCCTAGATCCTGATGTTAAACATTTTTTTTATTTCAAACAATTTCTCTTTCAAAGTATTTTGCAGTTTTTCCACCTAACGCATCACTCCAATTAGTTTTACATAGTGTCTGTCTTGCTTCCATATAATCTGTAATTAATTTTCTGAGCATTGGTTTAGATTTCAGTTTGATAGAATCATCTAGAAACAAATTAACTTTACAACCCCAGGATCACTACACATCAATGGTGGTAAAACTTGATATGAAGTAACAGTAATTTATTTAGGAACACAAACACTGTCTAGTATGTTTCACTCCCTGATAGTCTTTTTTACAATCTGAAGCAATTGTTGTTCCTGAACATACATTGTGAATTATGTCCTTACTAATGTTGATGAATCAATATTATTCCAGTCTGTTTCTGGAAATTTAAGTCCTATGCCAATATTATTCTTTCCTCCTTTGTTTCATGCAAGAAATATACAAATTCCTCTAGGTCATCCGCACTTGACTTTTGTGGTCTATACACTCTAACTATTGTTATATGTTCCAGGGTTGTCTTTATTGTCAGAATTACACGGTCTATAATATTGGTGTTATCATTGCACAGGTCTAATAACTGTCTTTAATCTCTGTTGTAACATTTTCACCAGATTTTTGTTAAAATGTTACAGTAAAACATTTATACCCTGACATAAGTGATTTCCAGTCAGTGTTCTTTTACCATATTTCACAAACAACAGCAACATCAACCTTGTGGGAACATAATAAATTTTTCAATAAAAAAACTTTATTATTAATGTTCATAGCATTAATAACCATTGGAGATGCATCAAATGTTGCTATCTGAACTGTTAAATTTTTGGCCTGGCAAAAATCCTGCCTTGTGTTTGTCAAATATTGCAAAATATCTGCTGCAAAAATTCTCTTCCCTTATCTTGACAGGTGAAAGCCATCCTGTCTGATCACATATGTGCCCAAATTTAGGCTTGGATGCTCTTTTTTAAAAACGGTAAGTATTTACCCAAAAAATTTTCATTCACGGTGAGCTTACTCTCATTTCTATATGTGATTTGTGAAAAATACATCCTAACACCTGTAAAAGCTATACTGTCTAAGATGGCTGTAAGTTCCCTACTAACAGTCAGAGAGACCTTGCAGATGAGATCATTCGTACTGGCATGAATAAAACAGATTCGTACTTACTTACATTAAGGCATACTAAGGCTGGTCTCATATCCTCTATTTTTCCTCCTGGCAAGCATAACACTACTCGATGTTCATTATCTTCTCTGCAAATGTAAGTATCGGTTCCTCTAATAATTGAATATCCATTTACAAGAATATATTTTCAGACAAGATTTGAAGAAACTTCAACTTCTAATTCAATAATATCTGCTCTATCAGTTGTTACAACGGAATGATCTTCATCGCCATTAGTCTTATTAATCCCGCTGTTTTCATTGCGCATTACATTTCCAAACATACAATTGTCATCCAGCTGGCTTTGAACATGCACAGTTTATTTCAAATTGTGACCATCTGTCTTTCCCCTCTTTCTTCTTACAGTAATGTCGTTCACTTTTAATTTCTTTCTATCTGCTTGCCGCTTGCCTCTTTTTTCTATGTTCTCTTTTAGAAACATGATATCTGCTTGCCGCTTGCCTCTTTTTTCTATGTTCTCTTTTAGAAACATGATATCTGCTTGCCGCTTGCCTCTTTTTTCTATGTTCTCTTTTAGAAACATGATATCTGCTTGCCGCTTGCCTCTTTTTTCTATGTTCTCTTTTAGAAACATGATATCTGCTTGCCTCTTTTTTCTATGTTCTCTTTTAGAAACATGATATCTGCTTGCCGCTTGCCTCTTTTTTCTATGTTCTCTTTTAGAAACATGATATCTGCTTGCCACTTGCCTCTTTTTTCTATGTTCTCTTTTAGAAACATGATATCTGCTTGCCACTTGCCTCTTTTTTCTATGTTCTCTTTTAGAAACATGATATCTGCTTGCCGCTTGCCTCTTTTTTCTATGTTCTCTTTTAGAAACATGATATCTGCTTGCCGCTTGCCTCTTTTTTCTATGTTCTCTTTTAGAAACATGATGCCTTTTTCTGTAACCTGAAGGTTTTCTGATAGTAAAATGTTATAATTCCCTGTGATCCATGTGTTACACAAAGCAATGTCTTTTGAAGTGAAACTTCTTTAGGCACAGTAGTATGAGTCTGGAGTGAAAAGAAAGTGAAACGGAAGTGACACTCCGCTGGATGGTGGTGCTGTTCTACCCACAGGAACAACTACTCGTAACACACAAACGCAAAAGTGGAAAAGCTGAAACTAGAAGTAAAACACCACTTCAGCCACTGGAGAATGCCACAAATCAACAGTGGTCAATAGTACTAATCCACTCGGAAATAGTATCAAAAAGTTTTGGATTATTACTATTGACTACTGTTGATTTGTGGTGTTCTCCAGTGGCTAAAGTGGTGTTTTAGTTCTAGGAACAACTACTCACTGAAGGTGGTATGCCTGCATACACTTGTATGCCACATGCACTGACAGTTTAGTTATTTTCCAGTTCAGATTAATGATAGGAATATTAGCTTGGGAGGTGTTGCTGCTTTAATGACATTTAGCTCTCCATGTCTTACGACTGCCAACGTTCTCTCTGCATCTTTTTTCCAGTTCTTTTCATTTCAGTTCACTATTATTTATTTATTTTATTTTTTTGTAAAGCAACTAGATGAAAGTCAGACTGCCAGCAATCAAACTAAGGGTTTTTTGGAAATGTAAAGTCTGTAAAAGTTAAAGCTGTCTATATAAATAAATATATAAACCTTACCACAACAATAAATAGGATGTGCTGGAGGGATAGATTCCTGTCCCAGAGACTTCCCATGCTCTGGAACAAGATTCAAATCTACATTAGGCAGAGCTCCTCGCTAACACTCTTCAAGAGAAACCTTGATGAGAGGATGGGAAACAGAAAGTTTACCCCATGGATCACTTCAGTGGATCTACTGGACAGAGGTACAGGGAACTAATCTAAGGGGGCGGCGAAAGCCAACACATTCTGGCTAGGCTTATAAATGCCTTGGAGCAGATAGCCTAGTACCTACCTATGAACCTATATGTTTCTGTGTGATGGATCTGTTTCAGTACCCTCTGTGCTCAATAAATGTACTCTTATACACAGTTCTGTTTTGCAGTATGTCATAAATTTTGCCTCATATGTTCCCCCTGCCCCTCAAAAATGTTATGATTTCTTAGTAAATCATGAAGTATAAATTAGGGAAAAGGTCTCCTCATCAGAAAGTAGTGCACTTCTCAAAAGAATGCATGTAACTGCAGAAGCGTTAGTTGTTACTATTTAACTTTAGCCAGCTGCTTTTTACATTAGTGACCTGCAGTTGGATAAAGTTTAATAGCAACAACAAATGCTTCAGAGGTGACTGTGAATGCAGTTATATGCATTCTCTTGAGAACTGCACTGGTCTACCATTGGCAACTGAAAAATGTGAAATAAACCTTTCAAC
>NC_056745.1:115899258-115901758 GCF_019279795.1 Protopterus annectens
AAATCCAGGTAACTCAAGTAAACATGCAAAAATGTACACCTCCTCACTGTACAAGCATGTAAAATGCTGCAGCAGTACCCCATAGAAAAAAAGCTCAGGACAAACCTTAGAAACAGTCCCATATTGTAGAATCTTAATTTAAACAAGCTTTATAATAAAAAGAAAAGAATTTTGACCAAAAGTAAGAGGAGTAATTCCTCGAATGTCGGAGCCCTTGACACTGAAATTAACAAATTCAGGAGCTTAATAAAATCCACCAAAGCCAAGTCTGAGGCTGGAATAGGTACCCAAGCTAAAGACAATCTCAAAGCCTACATTAATTATGTTGGTAATCTTAAAAGCACAATGCAGCAATGCACTGAGTTGATTGTGAATGATGCTGGTTACACTGAGGCTGAAGATATAGTGAAGCTACTGGCTAATAAATTCAACTCTAACTTTACCTCTCTCCCCTCCATCTGTCCTTCAGGATATACATGAAACTGGCTCACTTGCAGCTATCACACAAGACCAAGTCCTAAAAGTGCTATCACAAATTAAAAATACTTGCATCAATGGATCCTGACAATATCCCTGGGTATATCTTAAATAGCATGAAGCATGAATTAGCCACACCCCAACAACACAGTTCAATCATAGCCTCCAAACAAATTTTGTATGAAGTGAATAGAGAACATCTACAGTCATTCCCCTGCATAAGGGAGTACATTCCACAAATCCAGGCAATTAAAGGCCAATAAGTCTGTCCAGCCTGATATGCAAACCCATCAAAAGACTTGTCATGGAATTAGTCAATCAGAACATAGGGAGCCTCCAAGCACTGGACCCGGATCAGTTTGGATTCATCAAGGGCAGGTTATGCTTACTCAGCCTGATGGACTTTTTTGAAATAGTCACCACAACAATGGATGAAGGCAAAACTGTACACATCATATACCTCATCCTGGCCAAAGCTTTTGACACAATTCCCCACTCAATAACTGAAGACCAATGGCAAGGCCCTTTCTAACTCCCTGAGCAATACTTCTCAACATCATAGTGCAAGGAATCTGGACAAATTATAAAATAACCAGGGACAAAGGCCCAACAATAGAGTCACATTTGAAATATTGCTCTTATAAACTTAGAAAGTTGATAGAATAATAGAGTTTGTGTTCTTGTTCATTTTCTGAAGGATATGAAGTCTGAAACTCAAATGTAGGCCATTATGTAGTGACTTCAGTCCTCTGTAATTTGACAGAAAAACACAAATTTTATAAGGAACAGACAAAAATATGCATAAAAAAGCTGGACATTCTTTGAAAATCTGGACAGTTGAAAGTTATACAAGCATTACATTTTGTTTGGTTGACAATTCCACATTCAGGCATAGTAGAAAAGCTAAATAAACTGGAAATAAACCCCTATATCACCCTCTGGATTGCCAGCTGGATCACAGATATAGAATATAGGAAATTAAAATAAGGGTAATTACCTCCACAAACAGATCAGTTACCAGTGAAGTCTCCCAGAAGTCTGTGCTGGTTTCTATCCTTTTTGGTATCCATTTTTCTAAAGTAAATATCAAAGGGCTCTGGCTTACTAAGTTTGCACATGACTGCAAGCTAGGAGCAATCACCAAATCCATAAATGAATTCGCCATCCTGCAGGAAAGTTTGTCCCAAATAAATAACTGGTTCCAAAATCATAGGCTGAAACTTAATGCTAAAAAATGCATTATTGCATCCTTTGAGAAGTCATCGACCCCAGGGAATTACTACATTGGCAATATACCCACTAATAGTTGAAACAGTTGTTCAGGATTTAGGAACTTACATGGATAGTGACCTTACTATTAAAGAACAGATGTCCATTGTTGTAACAAAGTTCTTCTATATTTTATACAACTTACAATCAAAGGAACTGTGTGTAGGTCTAGGGATTTCATTGTCCCTCTTTACTGAGCCCTCATTAGGTCAATCGTTGAGTATAATGTCCCCTTTGGCATGTATCTGTCCAGTCACATGCAACAACTGGAATAACCATGACCAATCTGTGTGAAGCAGAGTTCCTTCCTAACTCAGTTCAAGTGAAACTTGACAATTGGATGGGAACAGGAAATTCATCCCTGGTTTGGCACCTATGTCTCTAATCGACACAGGCAACCTGTAAACATTTTATCTCCCAAGTTCCTGCTTGTAAATTTTTAATCTACCAAACCCTGCTTACACTTATCAAGGGTATCAGAACTTTTCAGAGATTTGGGATGCATGGCTATTCTTACAAAGACCCTTGTGGTTGTTAGCCTAGTAAACACCTATGCACCTATGCCCATATTAACCTATATGGCTTCTCTCAAACTATTTCCTCCCCCACCAGAATTAATAAATCTAATAACAAAGAAAGTACCTTAGACTGGATTCTTACTAATACTCCTCATCAAACATATAATACAGGAACCCTATCAGATGACCTAAGTGACCACTCACTAACTTTTATTATGAGACATAAAACCAACCTA
>NC_056745.1:115906758-116016758 GCF_019279795.1 Protopterus annectens
ACCACCAGTGTCCTTTATAAGCCTAACAGTGCAACCCAAATGGGACCCACACATTTGATTTATATAAGGGTGATTTACTGACTGCCTCTGTTCATCACAGAGATAGGGGCCTGACCAGCGGTGAATTTCTGATTATCCATCCATTGATCTAAGTTGTGCTTAAATAGGCATAGGGAGGAACTTCTTCACATGGATCAAAAGCCTACTCCTGAGAATGTCTCTTCAACATGTCCAATTTATGTTGCAAGCAAAATTTAGCTATTTTAATCTAGAAGTTTTGATGCTGTTTGTTTTCTGAATGTGCAAAAGATTCATCAAAACAGGGTCCAGGGATGCCTTGTATGCCAGGCAAAGATCACCTCCTAGAAGTCTGTATGATACTGATAAAAAACAGGGCAGTGGGCAATCAACATAGGACACTGTGTTTATTCTCTGCATTCTTATTGTAAGGAACCTTTGTGTGTGTTCCAGTTGCTGCATGTATCTGGTCCGGTACATACAGAATGGGGCATTAAACTCTATGATGGGTCTGAAGAGGGCCAAGTACAGTGGTTTGATAACCTCTCTTGGCCTAGATGCCATGTCCTTGCTTATAAATTAAGCAACATAGAAGGATTTTCTTACTACCTTGGACACATGTTGGTCAAAGGCTAGGTAACTACCTATGTGAGGTCCCAGATTCCTGACTAGAGAGTCGACTTTTAAGGGTGTTTTATTGATGACATTTAACCAGCGTAGCAGAATTTCCAAACGGTACTGTAATGCTTTTCTTGGTATTGAGTTTTAAGCCACAGCTTTGGCACCAGGCATTTGTCTGTATTAGACCTTCCTGAAAGGTGTTCTTGTCTTGCAAGGATGCAAGGGCTGCTCCTAGTTGCCAATTATGTGTGAACTTTTTTAACAAGAGGCCTTTGACATTGGCTTTGACATCCAAGAAGTAGATATCAAACAGGATCGGGCCTAGCACACAGCCTCACTGATTCTAACCTCCTGTGTCCTATCAGTGAGCCAGCTAACTATCCAGTATGTTATAAAGGGGTTTATACTTATTTCCTTAAGTTTGTTGACAATGCCCAAGTGGGGTTGTTACCAGATCTAGGTAGGCAGTATGCATCATTTTGTCCTCATCTATTGCCTTAGTGACCTTTTCAAAGAAGACCACCAGATTTAGTAAACATGACCTTCCTTTGACAAAGCCAAAGTGGGATGGATCCAGGGTCTGGAGGTCACCTATGTCCATACTGATAATTTCCATGATAATTCTTTCCATGGTTTTCCAAATAAGACTAGTCAGATTAGTGGGTTTGTAGATTCCAGGATTTGTTAAGATCCTCCCTTATGAAAGGGGAAAACTGTCACAGTCCTCCATTCAAATGGCTCAAAGCCTGTTTTAAGACTATAGTTAAATAATGACTCCAAGGGTCCTGATAAGTCATATCTTAGACCATTCAGGAGGCATCTTGGGATGTTATCTGGGCCCACTGAGGCTATATTCTTGGCTTTAGTGACTGTAGCTAGTGTATGCTCCCTAGTTATAGCTGGGGGAGTTATGTTTGAGGGTAGTTTTGGGGAGATAGTTGGGGTGAGAGGGGGGGGGTAAATTTGGAACTGAGTTTGTCCAATAAAAGGTTAGCTGTAACACCAGGCCCGGTGAATGTGGCACCATTAACCACCAGTTCAGCACATTTGTGTGTGCTGCATGCTTACCTTGCTTATAAAGTCTTTATATGTATAACAGCTATGAGAATGGCAATGCTGCAGCCAGATATTATAGATATGGACCAATGCAGTCTTACAGAGGGGAGACAAACATTGGACAAAATAATTAAACAACGGTAATGATAAAACAATGATAATTCAGAGGGAAGCAGAGTCTAAGAGAATGCTGTTATAGTTGGCGGATTGGTGGATGTTGATGCATTGAAAGCATTCATCAGAGCCTGCTAGGGTTTCATGGGTTTGACAATGGCAGCATCTGTATTCTCTGATAGATTAATATGATTAATAAGTAGGATACAGGAAGGGTTAGAGGCAAGAATTAAGGTGAAAGGGTTTTGTTCTGACAAGCTGTGTTTGATCAGAGGAACTTGGTAAGGAAATTCTCTTCCCCCTTTGTTATTTGCTTTACATTTAGAACCGTTAACAATAATGTAAAAGATTGACAAATTCAAGGATATAACTTCCACTGTAATCAAGAAAAGTTAGCTTTATTAGAAAATATTATTTTGTACTTGATAAATCCAGAAAATGATACTCTGATGCTGTGAAACATTTTTTATGGCAGCTAAGAATATGTATGCACAGACTAAACAAAAGATAATACAAAAAATGAGTTGGAAGCTCCTGATTGCGGATATGGGTAGTAAGATACAAGGAGTGAAGACGTTTTTACTGCCTTTAGTTTTATATATGAGGTCAGGCATATTTTTAACAACAGGATAAGAAATTGTGTATGATAATTAATAAAGAATTGAAGGAATTTATTTGGGAGGGGAATAGGGCAAGAGTTAAGTGGGTAATTAATTTACACCATAGAACAATGTGGTTTAGGATTACCTGATTTGAAAGAATACTTTAGAGATATGCAGTTAAGGCTCATATACATAACTTAAGCAGAAGGTTATAAATCAAAGTGGAAAGAAATGACAAGGAAACATCCTAATATAAGGAGACAGTAGGATTTTAGAGGCAGACACTTAAGGAGAATAGCTGCAATCACACAGAATATTATATTTATAACACAGCAGAAAGTATTCTGAAAAATAAGCTGTTGTGGCAATTGAGAACTGAAATGTAGATTCCAGGATCTGTTAAGATCCTCCCTTATGAAAGGGGATAACTGTCACAGTCCTCCATTAAAATGTCTCAAAGCAGGGGTGACTGCAAGAAGGGGATATAGAAAATAGGGAGCTGAAGTTTACTGGAGAAAATTAGCAAAAAAGAACAATGCATTAGGAGCATAACTGAGGAAGACATGGAGCAGAGTGAGATGAGGCCCAGCAGAAGTTTGGACTGCGGCTCGAGACCACCTTCCCTGTCAGTGATTGATATCAATGCACAGGCAAAGAGAAGGGGAGTGCTAAGTGAAAGACCTACTCTGGTTGAGTTTTTAGCTGAGTCTAGAAGAAAATCTGCTGTTTAAAAAGGGTTAATTAATAGGGCATATAAAATATTGATTGATCACTATAAAAATCAATCAGAAGTGGTTAGAAAAGACTGAAAAGAAAGATTGGAAAATCAATTTACAAAGAAACAGTAAAAGCACATCTATATGGCTGTCAAAGTCCAGAAGATTTAGTTTTTTTTTTACATGGAAGTGTTTGCATAGATATTTTTATATTCTAAGTAGATTTCATGAGATTTTTCCTCAGGTAGGTAGAAAATGCTGGCGATGTAATGAGAAGAAAAGAAGATAACTTGAAAATGTTTTGGGGAAAATAATGAGTTGGCAGATTTTAAAAATTCCTAACGGAGTACTAAATGTTGGGGAAGCACATTATTTTAACAAAACACAGGATTCTTCTGTGCTGGAATACAGGATCTGAATTGTTTCGTAGTATTACTAGAAAATGGAAATCAAATGCTAAACCAGTTGTAATCGAAGTATTGAATGTTGTAAATGAGATAAAAGTAATGGAAGTGAGATTTTTATAAAAGTTTAAAAGCAAATTGCATAGAAAGAAATGGAATTTTTGTAATAATAAATGGAAAAAATATTTCTGAGGAGAAGCAAAATTTTGGAGCAGGCTGGACTTGAGCAATTTATGTAGTGATGCTGTGAATGAAAATTGTTACAAAACAAATATGTTTACTGCATAAAAATAATAAAGACAATATTATTTATGATTTATTTTATTTTCTATTCCTATTTATGTACCCATTTCACTTTTTGAAAAATGTCATGTTTAATAAAGAACTTTAAAAATATGGCAACCAAATTTGCAATAAAGGTGAATCAATAAATATTAAGTTATCTTTGCATTTTAGGAGTTATGTAATGATTTTTGTACATAGAAAATATTTACTTTAATCATTAAAATGTTTCAGTATCTGCATTGCTAAACTGATTTGCCAGCATTACGGGTGGTTGAATACAATCTAAATTTTCTGATATAACCATTAACAAAAATGTTGATTTTTTTACCAATAAATTATTTTTCATATTTGCAGTACAGGTGTTAAAATAAAGGTGCCTTTTCTTTTCTTAAGGGCACATATTGTAACCAGTGAGTATTAAGGACCTCAGCATGTCCTAAATCCTGAATACTGGTACATCTGGCAGTAAGAAAATGTAGACATTCACCATAAAGCCCATTTAATTACTCAAATATGTTTCTCACTGCCACCTAATAAAACATAATTCAGCAAAGAAAGAAAACAATTTCATGGAACGCATTTATTGTCAGGGAAATAATCCTCTGCTTAAGTGCATTTTAGGGAGATTGTGTGTGTGTGTGTGTGTGTGTGTGTGTGTGTGTGTGTGTGTGTGTGTGTGTGTGTGTGTGTGTGTGTATATATATATATATATATATATATATATATATATATATATATATAAATATATGTATATGTATATGGATGCGTGTGTGTGTGTGTGTGTGTGTGTGTGTGTGTGTGTGTGTGTGTGTGTGTGTGTGTGTGCATGCATGTGTGTGTGTGTGTGTGTGTGTGTGTGTGTGTGTGTGTGTGTGTGTGTGTGTGTGTGTGGTGCATTACCTGAACACCACTTAAAAATGTGCCAGTTTAAATCTGATTAGTAAATAAAAAAGCACTCATAATATGTGTTTCCTTCTTGTTGAACTCTGTCTGTCTGAAAGACAATGTTATCACAACAAAAGAGATAATGGAGCTGTGCAGGTGAGAAAACAGTTGCATGTTTTCTATAACAGTTCTGCTAGTACTGAGTTTGGCTCTTATGTACTGTATGTATAGCAGTCCAATGAAATCTTAGTATTTTCAAAATGGTAAATACGTTTGCATGCCAGCACGTGTTAGAAAATAGATGCATCAAGATAAAGTGTCCCTGTGACATTTTGCAAGTATTCTATGCCATTTTGCTTTAATAAATGTAGGACAAGTCCATTATATTCCTGGGTAAATTTTGGATGTTCGCGATACGATACCATATACACTGTTAACAGTCTGATAGTTTGAAAATAATTTGTCTGCTATATGCACCATGGTGATTTAGTGGAGGATTTCGACAGAAGTTAAGTCAAAGGATCATGTAGGAAAAACTTGCATTTCTGAGAAAAA
Source organism: Protopterus annectens (assembly GCF_019279795.1). NCBI lineage: Eukaryota > Metazoa > Chordata > Ceratodontiformes > Protopteridae > Protopterus > Protopterus annectens. The sequence continues at coordinate 115,912,015 of NC_056745.1, forward strand.
CAGTTGCTTCAGAGGTACAAGCAAAAATGAAAAACCAAAGAAGAATATCTTGAGTGAAAGTTGTGAAGAAATCTGCAATGCTATGGCCAAAGTTAACAGCAGCATACAGCTGTGGAATGATGAGTCAGGGGACAAACACTGCTGAAATTTTACAGGAAATGGATATATTTTATTATTTTTTGTCCACAGGGTAGGTGGGAGAGCTGCAAAATTTCAGCTACAAAATGGAGTGTTAGATAAGCTGTATTATAGACAAAGGTATGTTGTATATGAATAACGAACTAATCATGAATATTAAACATAAATTCTACAGTGCAAATTCCATTCAAAATGCATAAATTATTACCCCACCAAGTCTAAAACAGTTAGGCAATTGTCCTTACAAATATGATACCTAACCTATCACTCCACCAAGTCCAAAGCATTGTTGGAGAGTCACCCCTGCAAGCAGTAATAGAACAGCAATAAACTCAAACCCTAAAAATGTCATTACCAGAATTATCATCACAAGAAAAAAAAATCTGAATCTTAGGCAGGCATGCACTTCAGCAAGACGGACTATGGTAAAGTGGCCAGGGAAATGCTCAAATTATAAGAATGTAGTTGTCAAGATCACATTTAAAGAAATGACATGGACATCAGCACTCTACTTCCTATAAATTAGGATGTGCCAAGCAAAGGTGTAGTTAGCTAGTCTAGTGTCCATTATCATCCCCCAGTCTGGAGCCCTGCCCCTCATCTTTAAGTTGAGGAGCAAAAAAAAAAAAAAAGATTAGTCATTATCTGTCCAGCTGACTACATCTACTAACACTTTGCACCCAAGTCAGCTGCCCACTTTGCCCCACCTTATCTATGCCTCTGGTGTGTCAAGGTATCTATTTAGGAGATGCAAACAATGATGTGTTAAAATAACAATCTGAGAGCACTCTCATGCCTTTTCAAAAACTGCCATCTAAATAATCTTGTTGGCCATAAACTCTTAGATTCATAGAGAAAGATGAAGTTCCATGCCCAGAAACTAACTACCAGTTGAAGTTATGTAGAATCTAGACAGATGTTTATTTTTCAGCTCTTCAGTAAAGATGGTGAGATCTGCTGCTTCTCACACCACTGCAGAGAATATGTTCTTCATGAATGTGGAAATGCAGAGTAGAAGGCTTTGTCTAGCCCTGTCCCTTAGTTATGTGTGCTAACTCTAACCTTAATTCTAACCCTAACCCTATCCACCAAACCTAAACATTACCTGATTAAAACCTTTTCCCTAACAGTACCACTAAACAATACTTGCGCGTACACTTCACGTTTATCAACACAAACACACATAACAAAAGATCTATCCCCTTCCCTAGCCCTTACACTAACCTTAACCCATGAAGACACACACACACACACACACACACACACACACACACACACACACACACACACACACAAAGTGCATACGCTCACACACACATACACACGCACACATGCATACACATGCACACACATACACACGCACACACACACACACACACACACACACACACACACACACACACACACACACACACACACACACACACACACACACACACACATACATATATACACACACACACACACACACACACACACACACACACACACACACACACACATGTTCTTACCCCATATATTCAAACTTTCAGTGTATCAGATAGTTTCAGCATAAACACACACTCCCAGTTGCAATTACTGTATGTCCATATCCTCAGGAAAAGCAAAGTTCTATGTTGCTCCTTTTGTTGACTCCTGCTCTTGGCAATTAGTGTTTTAACATGTTCTGACATCACCAATCAACAAACAGTTCATTCAACAGAGTGTAATGCAACCAATTAATTGGAACTGTTCTATGTTTGGCATCTTTAGCCAGAGGTCTAGAGTGTTTCTGCCAATATCCAAGGCATCCAAGGCTAAAACCAAAAAAAAGTATATTTTGAGATTCTACTGCACTTTTCATACTGTAATTTATCAAACTGTTGCTTTATTATTTTGCTTTTTTTACTGTTTGTGCCTGCTTTGTTTCTGCACTTGATTTAACTGTACTGTTACCCTAGCCAGCATAGACTAGATTCAGATCTGCTAAATCTAAACTATTATGGATACACTTAAGCACTAAACCAGCCATCTTACATTAGGAAGGGCTTTTCTGCACTCTTGTGGCAGAAGTGTGTAGATATAGCCTTATTTGAGTTGGGGATTGCTGGAGGATGGTTTATTGTGTTCTTTCTTATTGGTAGCCAAGTTTAAAAGTGTCAATACAAATGCTTTGGAACAGATAGTCAGCACCCCCACAAGGGGTTTAACTGTCCTAGGCATAGTACCCACCAACATGTGAGATCACTGCACTCCCCCATGTGCGATACCCTCCTTGGTAAGATTGGACCATAAATCAGTCTTGTTCAATGTAAGTATTGAGCCTGACATCCCTTCAGGAACAAAAAAACTAAAACATTTTTTCAAAGCAAACTACAGCCTACTAAGTGATGGTATAAAAAGTTTCATACACCCCTCAATCACAGACAGCGCTGACTCCTATGCAGAGGTGTATGCAAATTCCCTGTATAAACATGTAAGCATCTGTACAGACCTGGCTGTACCTGACTGGATCAGAACCAGGTCCTCTGAAAAAGCAAGTCACCCTGTGGACCTCAAGTATAAACAGGTTCTATAACAAGACAAACAAACGTATGTGTAAGAACAAGAAGGAACTGAATTAGCAGAGGAAAATTTCCTCCACAGATTAAAGGCTCACCCAGACTCTGCTACACTTTGCTGTGAGAGAAAGGTTAGTTTGCATTTTATTTGTTGTATTTTGTATTACTTTATTGCCTTGTTCTACTTTGAATACTGTGATTTGTTTTCTTTACCTTGTGTTTTACTAGTATTCTGCTTTTAACTGCATATTAAAACCTGAAAAGAGACCACAGCTATGTCTCTTGTGAGTCGAGCAGAAATTAGAACAGGTCAATTAAAGACTCACACATAAGATAGAAGAGGTCAGTTAAGATTAATCATCTGTGAACTGAGGGAGTGGAGCTAGGAACTAAACCTTCTATTTAAGGAGTAAAATAAAATATTTCAGAGCTTTACTAGAAAGGCTAACCCTGACTCTGCTACACTTTGCTGAGAGGGAAAGGTTAGTTTGCTTTTTATTTGTTGTATTTTGTATTACTTTATTGCCTTTTTCTATTTTGAATACTGTGATTTGTTTTCTCAAACTTGTGTTTTACTTGTATTCTGCTTTTATCTGCATATTAAAACTTGAAAAGAGAACACAGCTCTGTCTCTTGTGAGTCAGGCAGAAATCATTTTTCCCACCGTCTCACCCAGTTACTGTTGTGTTCTTAAACACCACTGTCTTTCTAGTTGCCTGCTCCTTATGTTATATTGACCATACGTCTCATTTCCTCTCTGCGTTTACTGGCTTGTGTGAGTAAGCACAAAATTATCATTTTGTGAAATGACTCCACTTCAACTATTTCAATTTATTGGCCATCCTACTTTATGCCATAGTAAAAGAATACAAAAGTGACCACCCCTTTCAATCTATCTTGCTGTTTTAAAAATAGTGATTCTACACTAAAACGTAACTTTTAGACAGGTAAAATTTAAGTTACCTACTTTCACATCTAATTCCTCTAGTGCACACTGCAGTGTTTAGGATAAACCATTTTTTTCATCTTATCTTTAAGCATCTATTGCAAGACCACCAGTTAGTGGAGACCCCACATTCTGCCTCTCAGTAGTCATCTTGGGATTAATGCTTCTGTTTTCTCCTGGTGAGAGAAGGAGTGCATTATTTCCTGGAGACTGCTGACCACCAGAAAGCTTAATAACTGATTTATAGGTGATAGCTTGAAATATGTGCTTATATTCTGATCCTGGTGAGAGTTGGAGCAGAGATTCCTGACACTTTCTGGTTGGAGTCCCTGTGACTAGCACTTGGTCTAAAACCTGCTGGAAAGCACTAGGAAGCCTTAAACTGATACAGGCACTCACCTGTCCTTGTTAATAAGGAGAAAGTAATCAGAGGCACTAAACAGCCTATAACTGCAAAGTACCTTGCCAAGGTAAGGGAAAAAACAAGCACCTAACCAGGCATGTCCAAGGGTCAGCTTCTGGTGATTTCTCCTGTCCACCTGGTGAATCTGGCATACTGGGGCAGTGCAGCATTTCCCTCATGTACACAGACAACCCTCTCCTCCTACCACCCAACACTACAACCTGCGAGAGATGCACTTACATAGCCAAACTGGAAGCAAAGCTCTCTCCAGCCAAGATTGTGCTAGACAGTCAAGAGAAGGTTAACACCCACACTGCACCTCAAGCAACACATAGCCCTTCAAAACCCTCACCACTAACATCCACACATAGCAACACTAAACCCTCATATGCGGAGGCCCTTAACATTAATCTGCCCAAGCAACAAGAACCTCTGAAGTTGAAACGCATACAAACATCAGTCACAACCAAAGTATCACATCTCTCACAACACCAGTGTGCCACCCAGCAACAGCCCCTAAGGCAAGACAACATACCCGACACTTTAGTCATACATGACTCTATAGTCAGGCACACTGATGTCCCACTCACCAGGATGAACAAGGAGAAAATTACAGTCAGCTGCCTGTCGGGTGCCAGGATCTGCCACATAACGCATGCACTGAAGTCACTCTAGAACAAGTACAAATACGACTCTGTCATTGTCCATGTTGGAGTGAATGACTTAAGAAGTACCTCCCTGGACTACATGAAAAGAGACATGGAAGAGCTCAGGGATCATGTGACCCAGGCAGGTATGACCCTAGCCCTGTGTAACATCCTGCCTTATACCACAGTATTATACCACAGTATAAGGACAAAATGATTGACTTCAACAATTGGCTAAGCTTCTGGTGTCATTCAAAGGGGATCCAGTATCTGTCTGCCTGGGATGACAGGACCAACAAACCACAATGCTTTGCCAGAAATAGTCTGTACCTGTCGTCCCTGAGATTCAGGTTACTGGCTAAGGCTCTTGCCACCCTTAGAGTGCTTTTTTTAAGAAAGGCTGAAGGAACAAAACCACCACAGTAACAGATACAAGTATGCAAAATCTGAAGGCAATGCTACTCAATGCTAGAAGTTTAAACCTCAAAATGCACTCTCGAGGCACTCCTAAAAATGGAGAACATCGATATCTGTGCAGTAACTGAGACCTGGTTCAAGGCTCCAGAGAGCACCCCTGCAATACCAGGCTACAACACTTACCACACTTTTCACCCACCAAACCAGGGCCAAAACACTAAATGTGGAAGAGTGTCCATATTCACCAAGGATATTCACACCTTCAGGCTAGTTGCCCAACACAATGCATCCAAAATTCTCCAGGTGCAGCTAACATTAGGTAAGACTGCAATTCAAATTGTAGCTTGCTACAGATCCCCCACCATGCCCCAAGATTCTCACTACACCTTTCTAAACATACAGGAAAATATTAAGATACAACCAAATACCCTAATACTGGGTGATTTCAACTACCCTACCATTAACTGGGAAAACTACTCGTGAACCAACACCTTTGCCCAACGGTTCTTGGAATTCATAAATTCCAATGCTCTGGTTCAACTAATCCATAGTCCCACCAGGGGCTCCAATATCCTGGACCTGGTCATTATCAACATGAGAAATCGATGCTCCACACCAGTAGTCACCCCCTAGTTGGTTAGGTCTGACTATAAGCTAATCACCTTTGACATCCACATCCCACCCCCACCACCCAGTAAGGAAACATCCGTAAAAAACTTCTCCAAGGCCAGATTCATGCAGATCAAGTCAGAAGTGACAAACTTCATGACACCCATGCAGACGAGAACAGAAAGTTCAACTGCCGTATCCTACACTAAAGCACTGTACGAGCACATCCACTAGTGCATGAATCGTGCCATCTCAAATAGAGCCAAGACTATCTCCTCCAAAAAAAGGAAGACAATCTGGTGGTCCCCTGTCATAAACAAACTATACAACAGAAGGAAGAAACTGTTGCAGAAAAGAGAAAAATCCCAGGATGCAAAAAACTCCCTTACCAGCCTCAGTCAGAAGCTGAGATCCCTCATAAAATCCTCCAAAGCTAGTTACAAAAATAAAAAATTGCCAAAGATTCCAAAGACAGCCACAATGCTTTTTATAGCTATGTCAAGAATCTTCTGAGCTACAACAGAATGGCATTAAATATGCTGATCCCAAGGACATTTCCAATATCCTGGCAGATCGATTCAGTGCCAACTTCACCCCTCCTCACCCCCTAAAGGGCCCATCTCAATACCGATAGATTGCCAAATTCTGGTAATCACGACCACACAGGTAAAAAACACACTCTCCAAAGCTTAGAATACAGCATCCATAGGACCAGACGACATCCCGGGCTGTGTACTACATGAACTACAAAATGAACTGGCACCTCACCTAAGTGTCATGTTTAATCATAGCCTCATCTCAGGCTTTATGCCCACTGAGTGGCACACAGCTACAGTTATCCCACTCCACAAGGGGGGATCCACCTTGGATCCTAGGAACTACCATCCCATCAGTCTGATGAGCCTGATCTGCAAGGCCATGGAATGTATTATCATAGAACTTATAAACAAAGACATTGGCAACCTTCAAACACTGGACCCCACCCAGTTTGGGTTCATGAAGGGGCGATCGTGTCTGCTGAACCTGAATGACTTCTTTGAATTAGTCTCCAGAGCCATGGACGAGGGAAAGGTGGTCCACACAGCCTATCTGGATGTCCCCAATGCCTTCAACACCATCCCCCACTCTGGAATCATAGATAAACTTACTAAGCTGGGCATAAATTCCTACATCACTCAATGGATTGCCAATTGGCTTACTGACAAAACCCACACTCTAAAAGTAGCCGACTCCAAATCCAGCTCCAGACAAGTGACAAGTGGAGTACCTCAGGGTTCAGTCCTGGGAACGCTCTTGTTTGGCATCTACTTCTTTGAAGTACAGGCCGACACTAAGGGACTCTGGCTAACAAAGTTTGCAGATGACTGCAAACTAGGAGCCATTATTGAATCCCCAAATGATGTGAATATTCTACAAAAGGGCCTTACAGAAACAAATGTTTGGTGTCAGAGCCATGGGCTCAAGCTTAATGCCATGAAGTGTATAGTTATCCCCCTTTGAGAAAAAACATGTACCCATGAATTACCACATAGGTGGCAGTACACTAAACACTGAAAGTGTGATAAGAGACTTAGGAACACAGGTGGACAGTGGTCTCACCTTCGACAACCACATTGCCACAACAGTCAGGAAATCCTTCTATGTGGCACACCTCATCACTAAGGGCTTTTCATCCAGAAAAAGGAGGTCATTGTTCCACTGTACTCATCCTTCATTAGACCCATCATAGAGTACAATGCCCCATTTGGTATGTACCTCACAAGACATCTGCAGCAACTGGAAAGGCCACAGAAACACCTCACTAAAAGAATCACAGGCCTAAAGCAGATGCCCTATGCTGACTGACTAAAAAAACTCCAGCTATACTCTGTCGCATATGGTCTACTCAGAGGCAATCTCTGCTTAACATAAAAGGCTATGTCAAACCCAGAGCTGTAGGACATGCTACACTTAAAGAAATCACAATCCTTCAGAGCCACATGGTACAGGGACCTAAACCTTGTCATCACAATGAACAAAACATGATGGAGGGATAGGTTCCTTACCCAGAGATTCCCCATTCTCTGGAATAGACTGCCCATACATGTCAAGCAGAGCACCTCCTTGGCTATCTTCAAAAGGAACCTTGACAACTGGATGGGAGATAGGAAATTTACCTTGGGGATCATGTCAGTCACCCTGCTAGACAGGGGTCCAGGGAAGTAAATATTGTGGGAAGAAATAGCCAGGGAATTGTTATGGCTGGGCTTGTACAGGCCCTAGGGCCGATAGCCTAGTACCAACCTATGAACCTATGAAGCAAATTAGAAATTTTGTCAAGCCCTCCATACCTAATTACTAAGCTAAAATAGCATACCTAGCTAAGGATAATCATAATGCATTCTTTAATTACATGCAAAGTTTAAAAGGGAATGCCCAATTATGCGCCAAACTGGTAGTGGATGGTACCACTCACACTATACCGGAGGAAATTGCTAACCTTCTAGCTGATGGATTCAGTGCAAATTTCATCCCCCTGCTCCCACCAGCCATGCCCTAAAGTATACCTGACACCATTCCTCAGCATATTATCTTCAGGGAGCAGATCATATCTGCACTCTCCAAGGCCAAAACCATGGCTTTAATGGGACCAGATAACATCCCTGGTTACTTACTAAACAATCTATAACAGGACCCAGCAGACCCACTTGGTACCTCTTTAACCACACTCTGAGAACTGGCTATGTTCCAGCAGAGGGGAGAACAGCAACAGTAATCCTCTTGCACCAAGGGTCGCCATCAACTGACCCTGGGAACTATAGACCTGTAAGTCTAATCAGCCTCATTTGCAAGTCCATGGCAAAAATCATTGTGAACCTTATCAACAAGGACATAGGTGATCTTCAAACTCTAGACTCAACCCAGATTCGCTTCATTAAGGATAGATCATGCTTGTTAAACCTGGCAGACCTCTTTGAGAAGGTCACCAAAGCCCTGCATGAGGGAAAGACAGTACATACCACCTACCTTGTCCTAACCAAGGCCTTTGATACAATCCACCACTTAGGTATTATAGAGAAACTCTCCCAGCTGGGGATTAACCCTTACGTCACTAGATGGATAGCCAAATGGCTCATTAACAGAACACATACTGTCAAAGTTGATGACTCCACCACCAGCAGTAGACCAGTCACCAGTGGCATACCACAAGGATCTGTGATGGGTCCTTTACTGTTTGGAATCTATTTCTGAAAAGTCCAGGCAAACACAGACAGCCTATGGCTAACCAAGTTCACTGATGATTGCAAATTGGGTGCAATCATTGAGTCTCCCAGTGATGTTAACATGCTGCAGAAGGGGCTAACACAGACAAATGATTGTGCCAAATCCATGGATTAAAGCTAAACACAAAAAATGCATTATTATTCCCTTTGAAAAAGCAGAATTCCCTGTTAAATACAATATTGACAGCACTCCCCTAAGCTCAGACCCAGATTTGGGTAGACAGATTGACAGCAACCTGAACTTCGACCACCAAGTTTCTACAGTGATGAGGAAAGCTTTCTATGTTGCACATCTCATAAGTAAAGATGTCGCATCCCAGTCGAAGGATGTCATAACACCATTATGCGTGACCCTCATCAAACCATTAATTGACTACAATGCTCCCATTTGCATGTACCTCCCTGACACCTGCTACAGCTGCAGAGACCCCAGAGGTTATTCACCAAGGAAATACATGGCCTCTGAACCATGATCTAAGTGGAAAGACTGAAAGCCCTGTCACTGTACTCTGTGTCCTACAGGCTGCTGAGAGGTGGCCTGTGCCTGGCCTACAAGAACACAGTGTTTCTCTATCTCAGAATGATGAAAACCATCGGATTAACAACAATGAAAATTTTAACTTTGGGGTCTGGTTAAAGAGACCGATACACATGAATCAAGGTAATTTTAGTGAGCTTGGTTCTTTGCAGAATTCTATTGATTTGTATGAAGGCAAATTTTAAAAATCAAAAAACTGCAAACGGAGAATTCCTACTTTATAGAAAGCATTAGAGTGAAAAGAATCCCGAAAGGTTTGAGGCAAAACAAAATTCCGAATGGTATAGCTAACAGTGTGCAATTTTATCAAGAACTCACTAATCTATATGACAGACAAGGCTGTGAACTTCTTGAACTGTTGATCAAATACAACCAAAAGGACATTGACAAACTGATTCAGGAGGTGACTGAATTAAACTCTATAATTACCCAGGACTTGCTATTTGAACATCATGTTACTAGTTATAAAAATGTTTTTTCAAAGGTTGATAGGATAATTTCGGGTATTAAAACTAGAAAAGAGAACAATTTCAACCGAGACCACTTAGATTATGAGAAGGGGGTGGCTTGCCCCAAATTGGATTCACCGGTGGAAAAGGATCATTCCAGTTACACCACAGCCAACCATAGTGCTTCTTTTCGCCAGGAGGCAGATCACTTACACCCGCCCTTACCGGAAGAAGGTTTGTGGAGGTCGGAGAGGATCAGGAAAATGGAGCTGCAAGGATATGGCCAACACTACCAGAGAACTGGCTATCAGAACATTGCCCAGAAGAATGACAGGGAGAACACAACACAATATACCAAGCAGAGGTGAGTTCCCTTAGTACCTCCACTATTAGCCTTATGAAACCATTAACTTTAAATCATTTCTTTCAAGGAAACGAGCACTTTGGCTTTGAGGGTTGTGACATCAAACATGACTTGGTTCTTGAACAATGTGAGAGTTCTGATCCTCCCTTATGTGTTAGTTCTGAGTTTACTACTCTCTTTACTCAGGCTAACAACAGGGATTCCTTTTCTTCTTCTTTCTTTGAACAACTTGATGGTGACTTTGTGGCGCAAGGAGAAACTGAGCTTTGTAGTTTTTTTTTTCTGGCATATCCTCTGCTGCTTCACTTTTTAGTAACAAAGCCAGCGTGAACAACAGGTTGGACAAAACTGCAACTTTTAGTTTTAGTGTGAATTCTTCACTCCCTAAACTATTTAATAGCAATGACGTGGTTAAAAGCAATATTAACACCAACAAAGCTACAATTAGCAGCTATGTAGACAATAGCTCTCGTGTTAGACCTGAGTACAATTTGCACACTGAGATTGACAACCATTTTTTGTTTGGAGATGAGAATATTTTGTTTGGTGACAACAGTTTCAGCAGTATTGAGGTTTTATCTGATGTTGATGTCAACACATCTAACAAATTCAAACTAGGGGATGAAAATGCGTCACCTCTTATTATATATAATTCCAATCATTTTAGTAATTTTGATATTGGAGTTGAATATTTTGATTTGCTCTCTAAGGGTTTTAATTTTGTTCCTGATATGCTTACAATGGTTGAAAGATGTTTAGTGGACTTTAAGGTTTATTTGAGAAAGCTTAATTTAAAAATCTATTTCAAGGATACCTTGACTAGAAATACTTTAAATATCATGAAGAGAAGTAGCACCTTTAATCCCCCACTTGCACCTCCCTTGTTAATATTTGCGAAAATGTGCGAGTTTGAGAACAGGAAACTATGGCATCAAAGAACACAGTTCTGATTTTAACTTCTCCTTTTGAATTTAAACTTCTTAAATCTATAGCTACCAATAAAAGTATCACGGTGATGAAGCCCGACAAGGGAGGCGGGGTTGTGGTTATGAATAATGTTTTATATTTAGAAAAGATGCGTGCTTTTTTATTTGCTCTCTAAGGGTTTTAATTTTGTTCCTGATATGCTTACAAGAGTATTAAGAGACCTCTTTAACTGACCTCACATTACAAGACCTTTTGGACCAGGGGCAGATAACCTATAATAAATGGGTGTTTTTACTTTGCCAGTACCCAGTTGTACCTTCCATTTTTGGATTGCCGAAAATTCACAAGGATTCCAGTGACCCGCTCATGAGACCTATAGTTAATGCAGCTAAATCCAAAACCCATCCTATAGGTAAATACATTGATGTTAAACTAAAAAAAAAGGTATTAGATGGATGTCAGCACCTGTGTCGTGATTCTTGGGATTTTCTATTAAAACTGAGGAAAGTTAAATTTAATAAAGATTTTGGATTTGGTACAGTGGATGTAACAAACCTGTTTAATGTAATCCCTGATCTTGGTTTGCAGTGGCTTGAAGAATTTCTCTTTGAAGCCACCCAGTTGTCTAACAACGATGTGGGGGTTTTGGTTGCCTTAAGGGAATTGGTTCTTAAATACAACTTTGTGTACCTTGATGGTCAATAATTTTTGCAAAAGAATGGTGTGGTGGTGGGGGCAGCTTGCACCCCCATTTTTGCTAACATCATCATGTTTTGGTGGGAAACTAAATTTCTTTTTGCATTGTTTAAACCAGATTTCTTGATGATCTTTCTTTATATGGAAACATCCATCTAGTGAGTCTGATTTGTTTGTTTCTCAGTTAAATAGTACCCACTCCTTTCATGAAGAAAAAATGCAATATTTAAATGTGGAAGTTACCAAAGATGTTCATTTAAGTAGATATTGCAGTCATCTTTATAGGAAACCTACTTACTGCAACAGTATTTTACATTTTGGGAGCAACCATCCTGTGTATCAAAAAAAGGCTGTCATCAAAGGACAGTTTGTCAGGCTGGCTAGATTGCTCTCAGACGATCAAATGTATCAAACCCAAGTGACTTGCCTTGTTGATATATTCACAACTAGGGCTTGCCTAAGGATCTGATACACAAACTTAAACAGGAGGTGGAGAAGAACAGGTATGAAGGCGGGTTTACACCTGTGCCAAGAATTGCTGATGAAAGTGTGAGTGACACTATTTTGATGAAGGAGGGGTACATTGACAAAGATTTTCCATAGTGCATTTTTAACTGTGTATTATCCCAGGGCAGATTTGTTAAGGGCAATTCTGGTTAAAAACTGGAATATTTTTCATTGCTTTGATGGTTATACTGACATCTTGGGTGCAGGTCCACTAACTGTTTATAAGAATGGCAAAACCATCAAGCAATATCTTGAAGGTTCCTTAGATTTTACATCTTCGGAACTGCAGGCAATGTTCTTTTCTGCTGGCTTGGTTTACTGTGCATCCTGTGAAAACTGTGCCAGTTTTTATGTTGGTAAGACCCAGAGAAGGTTTCGTGACCTTATATATACACACACTAGGGACATTAGGAACAATATCAACAAAGATGCCCTAGCCAAGCACATTTCTATGTTTCCCAACCATCATTTTGTTTTTTCAGGTATTGACATGGTGAAAAATGAGACACAGGGGGGGGGGTCCTTGGAAAATTGTGCTTGAATATAAAGAATTACTCTGGCAGATTAAATTTAATGCATATTCTGCCCCAGGTTTAAATGATAATGTATCCATAAGCAGTGTTTTAAAATTAAAAGCTTTAAATGTTTAAATTATATTTATTCAAAATTTGATTAGGATATCTGTTTTTGAATTTTGGATTCTGACTGTTCTACATGACATTTTTATGTGTTAAGCATAATGGGGGTTTGTCACTTTAAATGGATTTAATTTAAGTTAGTTAATTGAATTCAAGGCCAGGTTTTCTATTTGTGGTTTTTATCATGTGATGCTGTTTGTAACACTTTTAAATCTGTGAAAAGTTTTGTTTCAATGTTTCTGATGAAGTCATTGATGTATTCCTGATGAAAGCACTTAAACTACTTTGGACATTTATAATTAAACTAGCGTGGAGAACTGCTGACTGGTCGTGTTTGGTTGTACTGGTATATTCTTTTTGCCTCACATTCAGTCTCTGACAGTGCCTAATGGAAATGCTGCACTTCCACAAATCAAATGGCACAAGAATCACTCACTCTAGGGACCTTAACCTAGTCTGTGACATAAATAGAACATGCTGGAGAGACAGATAAATCTTCCAGAGACTGCCGCTCCTCTGAAATAAGCCCCCAATTCATGTGAGGCAGAGCTCTTCCTTGACTCGATTTAAATGCAACCTAGATAAATGGATGGGTGACCACAAATTCACCCTGGGGGTGGTGCCCATGTTCCTCATGGACAGGGATAGTCAGTGTTGACCATAGACTCACTCTGTGAATGTTGCCCATCTAACAAATTGGGACAACTCGGGATTAACGTGGGTATGGTTGTAAGCACTCTATGCCGTTAGCCTAGTAACCTCCTATGAGCCTATATATATATGTATACACACACACACATACACACACACATTATATATATATATATATATATATATATATATATATATAGATATAGATATAAGTTACAGAAAGAAGGAACACCACTATCATATTAGCATCCTTGCAGATGAAAATCATGTATTCGGTTTAGTTTCTATTGCCCAGAAGATGGTCTGCAGTTTATAGTTGGTGAAAGAGATTGTGTCACCATAAGGAGGATGGCAGAATCAGTAAACTATTGATCCAGTTTGGCATCATCACAGTCTCCACCAAGGTTGTAATAGATATAGTGAGTAAAGGGCCAAACAATGAGTCCTGTTAAACAACTAAAGGTAGGGCATAGGGAAGGAGGTACTACATCATCATCCCATGGGGAAGGAGGTATTACATCATCACCCTTCCTGACAGATTGCCCCTTACCTTCAAGGTAGCTAATGAGTCATCTATAGACAGTAAGGGGTATCCCATATTAGTCTAGAAGTTCTAGAAGGCTGTGATGGTTAACTACATCAAGCACCTTAGAGATGTCTAAGAACAGCGACCTGACAACCTTCTCACGGTTTACAACAGTTAAAAATCACTGAGACTAGGTAACATAATATATGAATAAATGAAGTAAAAAACATGAGGCAACAGTAGATATTTAGAAAGTGATCTTATTAAAAATCATTTTACAGCATTTTCCTTTCATCAGTTCAGATGCACCCGGAAATACTCAGCAGTGCTTGTGTGTGCCATGACCATATCTAAAGCATTGTTTGTGGGGCTGAGCATATGTGCATTTCTGTAGGCATCTGAGAGTGAAGACAGGAAGTCATTAGGATACCTGCTCAGAGTAATTGAGGTATCTTCTTAAAGAAGAGGTACCACAAGAGCCTGTTTCAGGATTACAGATACCCCAGTGTCTTCATCAATTCATTCATAGATTCAGTCATTTATTTATTTATCTGTATTTGTTGATTAGGAAAGTCAACAAATGTTTACAGGTAATGGTCACTGACCTGTTGAAATAGAGCCTCACCCTATTTCAGTTAGCCCCACCCATTCAGTTGCTTTCTGCAGCCCTTCCCCCACCTTGCTTTGAATTTACCCTACACCAGTGGGGACAGATCACACAGCTAACAAGCTTTAAAGTTTCACTTACCTTATATTACAAAAATAGTTGGCTCTGCCATTGCTCACACCATTTTGGCTTGTTTATCCTACATTGCATTGGTGGTCCTGGGAGAAAAGCTCCACAAAAAGAAACATCATACAAAGTGCTACATATGTGTTCACATTAACAAATGTTTAGTAAAGTAATATTCACTATAATAAATACTAAACTAATGATATGCTCTAGAAAAATTAAAAAAAGTCATAGTAGCCACATACTAAATAAATCAAATTAATGGAGTAGTACCAGACAGTCTTATAAGGAAACTGAAACATTAAGTAATAGTAAATAATCTGCACAAAACAGCACTTTTACAGAATTTTTAAAGAACTAGACTAAGAGGTGAAGATATGAATGTTAAATAAGTATATGAGAAATTATGAATAAAAGTAATTCATAGGTTCATAGATTAGTACTAAGCTAACTGCCCTTGTGAGCCATTTTAAGCATAGCCAATTATCCCTTGTGAGACTCAAACCCTACACCTTGTGTTTGTAAGGCAAACACCTTAACCATTAGGCCAAACTCCCAACCCTTCATGTTATATGAAAGTTTTCCTGTAAAGACTGGAGGTAATTATCAATATATTCATGTGATATAAATGAGGCAAGAAGGTGTGGCCAATGACACAGCCAACTATTTTTGTGATATGAGGTAAGTTAAACTTTAAAGCTTATTAGATGTGTGATCTGTCCCCAGTGGTGTCTGGTGATTTCAAAACAATGGAGAGCTGTAGGAAACAACTGAATGGCTGGGGCTAATTTGAATGGGGTAGGGCTCTATTACAGCCAGTCAGTGACCAATAGCTGTGATCAAACAACAGATGGGGGTCGTTTACTTTCAGCTACAGACTGCCTGAAAATGTATGCACTCATTATAGCCACTGTATATCTGACTGCAATCAAGAAAGCCAGCCATAAGTGAAACACAGTCCTAGACAAAAGACTCCACGGTGACCCCTATGGCGCACTAGTCCCCATCGCAGTTAGGAAATAGCCAGATTAGATGGGAATGCAGCACATAAGCTACAGCCTATTTGCTGCCAATAGGAGTAGATATGCAGGACAGGGATGAAAGGTGAGACCTATCCTACTTTATAGACCAAACAGCCTATAGCATACATTTATAACCCCAGCTAAAGTGAATTGACAATAAACTATGTATTAAAACACTTATAAGCAATGCATTTCATGTAAATGGGAGAGAGATCTAATGAAGCTCTGTTAAGGGTGAAAGCGCTCATCTATTTAATATTTTTTTTATTTTTCAATAAAGCCTCAATTTCTAAACAAGTTATGAGTAAGTGCTTGATTATTTTGAAGTCTCAGCTGAGAGTGGCTACATTTCATGGTTCTTTTTTCTTGGTTTTAAGGAGATTCAGGCATCAACTTCAATAGTCAACAAACATTAGTTTTCTCTGTGGATTAATGTTTTTCATCTTACCTCCTAAAGTTGGAAAACGTTTCCACATCACTACAAAGATATATGTACACACACACACAAAAAGATACCAGCACTGAGCAAAACACTCCACTTACTACTAAGAAAACAAAAATAACACAAGCAGACTGCAGTTTCACTCTAAATTGGCTTTATCAATGATGAAAACCAAGAATACTGCCATTTTTCAAAATTGTAAAGCTTATCATGTGACATATCACATGATGAATTGCTTTATAAAAATAAACAAAACTAATATTCAAAAATAAAAATATAGATATTAAAGCATAATAATAAACCTAAATTCAGAGAACTGGACTACTCAAACTGATTAGGCAACATCAATGTGTTAGAAGTTAATGCTATTCAAACCGAGTAATATATCTGAAAAACAAATAGTATAAATAATAGTATAGAAAATTAAATCAGTTCACTGTGCCCTGATGGTATAGTAGTGACCAACTTAACAATCCTTCCTTTTTCTTTTAATCTTATCTAACAATAAATGTTTCTTAGTATTATATATAAAATATATAAAACTTGGGATTCACAGCCCACTTCACCTTCTCATGTTTGCTAATTCTAAACCTGCCCTAACTTTAACCCCACATATTAACTTGGGAAAACAATTTTCCTTACAGTACTGCTGCAGAAAACACTCAAACACATACACAAATGTACATTCACTGTTACACATACACAGCACTAAACCTGCACATTTAATTAACCCTTTCTTTAACCTTAACCCATAATCATTCACACACATACTCCAAAAGATCAACACACTGTAGAAGAAATTGCTGATTGACAGAATCACACACACACACACACACACACACACACACACACGCACACACACACACATTGCAAAACATTCATACACAGAGACACGCACACATACACACACACCACAAAATATTTCCTCTTACTAAGCCTGTACTCTAACCCAAACTAGTGCATACACACACGCCCAGCCCAAACCCATTTATCAGAATCAAAACATTTTGACCATCCTGCTTTTGATGAAAAGTGTTTCAGAGTTTATTGTTTTTGTTTACCTTCCCCAGCTAAACACATTGTTGAACAAATTGCCATTTTATACACAGACACTTATAGATGTGCACACATACACACACACACACACACACACACACACACACACACACACGCATGCACACACACACGCTCGCACACACACTGTGAATGCATAGGTAGAAAGAAAGATAGATAATGTATAGGTAAATTTGTTATGGCTTCTTTAGGGAACTATTTGAAGAAAAAGTGTTAAGGGTAAGTATTTTATGGAAAGGTTAGAAGGGAAGATCGTCAGATATGCTGCATACTGAAAAATAAAATAAAAGAAAGGAAGTCACAGAAGTAAAACACTGAATAGAGGAAAAATTGATGACTGAAATGTGAGAGAGGATGAATGGTTTGAATGTTTATGCTTTAATGAGGAATGAAATTATGTAATTATAAAGGGTACACATTTGAAAGCTATACAAATACATTAAAAAATAACTCCTGCTCCTTTTAATTAATGGCATGGGAACTTTGACAACCACCTTAGCTACCATCAATTCAAGCAGATGGGGCCTCAATTTACACCCCATCAGAAGGACACCTTTGTAAGCATGCGGTCCCCTGTTTTAAGTCATGTCTCAGAACAGAGTCATTCAGACAAAGAATCTTGGGCAGTTTTAGATGATTTTGCCATGTGACTTCAGCTTATGCCATTTAAGCTGTGTCTTTTTGAAACTCTTGTTCTGATGAAGTCTTGTCACACATTCTGAGATGAAAGTGCTATACTAGATTATTTAAGCTCTCAGTACTGGTCTTTCTCCTTTACTGGTATTTTGGTTTTGTTTTGTCCCTTTTAGACACTAGTTACTGCAAAACCTGTTCTTCAGCTTCACTTTCCCTTAATTATAAGGTGGACCAAACATTGTCCGGCAACCCAGTTAGATTTGCAAGTGAAAGAAATGAATTAATGCAAGGACAGCATTTGGGCAACTTTCAAATTCCTGAATTTACATTTTAGCAGGGTAAAATTTTAGAATGGAATGCCAATATTCTTTGCAAAAAAAAAAAAAGGGAGAGAGAAATTATTTGCTAGGCTATGGACAGTCACCTTAAAGCATGACTGACCAAACTACTCGGAAACCTCAGAGGATTCTGGAAGGAGATCAACAATATGTTAAGCCAGTCTACATTACCCAACCACCCCAAACCTGATTTTACACAGGCAAAGCATCGTTTTCCTTTACCGCATGACTAGTGTATTTGCCCTCAACTAAAGCTGCCAGTCTGTGTTCCTGCCATTTCATGCTGGTGCTGAAACACATCCTGAGGCTTATCTGAAAGGTTTCGCCTGCTTTCTTTTTTCAGCATGTGTCCATTCAGGATGTGAATAAGTGGTTAAATGCTACACCCAGACTTCTCACCCCCAGATTCTTCCTGCCTTTCAGATACAGCATTTATATATAACTTTTCCATTAGTATATTAACTTATTTGTCGAAATCCTGCCTGTCAGTATCTCTCACAAAACGAGGGGCCACCTCCTCTCTTTTTGTCACCCACCTGCGTCATTTCCTCATTATCAGACATGCTCTAAATAGAATTCCTAAAGTTATATGGCCCCTTCAGCAAGACAGCATGGCTTTAGAAAGGAGCAAACACCTTAACAGTCACCTTATCCCCTGCAGATCAAATTCTTCTGAACATGGATAGTGGCATTTGACTCTATTCAGTACCCAGAACTACTGGCAGAACAATCACAGTGTGGACTTGCCCCTACTTCATTCAAATGGATGAAAAAGTAATCATTTGATATTACAAGACTTGCATGTACGGCCCTGGAACAGCGAGACTGCATGAGTGAAAATGTTCATTTGCATAAACCAAGTCTTAAATTGTTCTTTTCAGAGTATTCCTTTTCTCTAATATAGGACAATCCTTATGTTGTGAGAGGAACTTGTTCCTACATAGGAGAATGGGGGGGGGGGGGGTACTTTTCCAAAAAACACAATTTAAAGGTAGAACAGAAACCTTCAGCATTGTTGCTCTGCTGCATTTTCTCATTTTTTTTCATAATTGCAGGGCTTGCAGTGGCCAATCTCATAAGTACGATTGGAAGATGGCAGTAAGTGTTTCCTAGCCAAGCAGTCCTTCCAGGTTAGAATAGGCATGTCCATCTTCCACCCAAAACAGGTAGACTGTGGGGTGCCTCAAAGCTCTATCTTGGGGCTTCACCTATTTAGTATCTTCATTAATGTCTTCAGTGTTACCCTACCAAGTACCCCTGCTACTTTCTATGCTTACATGTGCTTCTGACAAATCACCCTCCATTATTGCTACCATTTGACAGCATCCCAATATCTAGGCTCAGTTGGAAACCTTATGCGAATCCCTCATTGTCATAAAAATCAGAGCTGTGATCTTTAGCATAGCCATGTGTCTCCCTCATGTGCTCAGTACGTAGGTTGTTCCTTTTCCATGGGGGAGGGATTCTGATCCTTTGTTTTATACATCAGTCCATGCATATGGGCTTCTAGCTTGTTCTCTACCTAAACTTTTTAGTTCATCTGGACTTTGTAGACATTCAACGTGTGGAACTTCTGGGTACCTAATATAAACTAACAGTAGGCACAGGGCATCACTAAATTAAAATGCTTGCATGTACACATACATCCATACATAAATAAATACATATGCACTTCCTTCTGAATTCAGCAATCTACAAGCAGGTTTTAAACTGTAATGAAAACATCCCCAAGCAACTACCCAAGGAAGTCAATGAATTGAAACTGCCTTTATCTGTGCACTTTTTAACATCAATGTGCATCCCCATCAAACTCCATCAGCCAATAATGAAACACATGTTACCTGTGCCAGAGCCAGGGCTTTATCCCTCTGTGATACTGTAGCTGTCCTGAACACATTTTTACACCTCCCCCGATGTACACTAACAGCATGGACAGACTGTCACATTTCTTAAAAATGCAGCTGCTATGCCTACCTGTCTCATCTGCATATTGACTTACAAGTAATATTTGTATTATGGGTAAGTGCTAGGCTAGCTGCCTCTGTGGGCTACTTTAAGCCTTGCCAGTTTCCCTTTTTGTGTTCAAATTAACCTATCCCATTTAGTTAGAGATTGGCCTTACCCACCCCATGGCCGATAATTATATATTACCTAATTAGAATAAGGGGGCATTATATTCAATGACTGGGCTAATGAGGACTGAGTAAAGGGGGATAATGGCATTCCTATATCCAGATATAACCCCTATGTTTATAAATTGTGCAATGTAGAAGGACTCTCTTACAACAATGGACACATGTTGGCCAAAATTTAGGTCATTGTTCACATAAGTTCCTAAATCCTGAACAAGTGGGTCACCTATTAGGGGTATATTGTCAATGTGGTAGTTTCCTGGGGTAGATGACTTTGCAAAGGATACAGTAATGCATTTTTTGGCATTTAGTTTAAGTCCATGATTTTGACTCCAGTTATTTATTTGGGACAAACCTCCCTGCAGGATGGCTAAGTCATTCGGAGATTCAGTGACTACTTCTAGCTTGTTGTCATCTGCAAACTTAGTCAGCCAGGGCTATTTGATACTGGCTTTTATTTCAGAAAAGTAGATGCCAAACAGGAGGGGACCCAACACAGAACCCCGTGGGACTCCACTGATATCTGGTCTCTTTGTGGAGGTAACATCCCCTATTTCGATCTCCTGCATCCTATCTTTTGGACAACTGAAAGTCCAATGGATGATATTGGGTTTATTCCTAGTTTATTTAGCTTTTCTGCTATGACTGAGTGAGGTATTGTGTCAAAAGCTTTGGCCAGGTTGAGGTATACACTGTGTACGGTTTTGCCATAATCCATTTCTTTGGTGACCTTTTCAAAAAAAAAACATCAAGTTGAGTAAGCATCATCTCACCTTGATGAATGCAAACTGAGGCATTTGACTACTATGCCTTTGTGTATACTAATGGTCACTAAAAAAGCCAGAGACACAGAAGTACTATAACCCCAAAAAGTAGTTTATTCAGAATGAGGCTTCTCCAGACGAAATGTGTACCACATGACAGGCAGATAATTCTGCTGGCACATTCTTATTAAAACTATATACACCATGCATGGATTCCTGTTGTAAAGTCAAGGATGGTAAGTCTGTTCCTTAGACCTGGGAAAACGTAAGTGTAATGGGGGGTGTATAGTAAGACTGAAACTGCTGCATTTTAGAGAATTCCCGCTTCTGCAAGATACATCAGTCTTAGAGTTAGTATCTGTACATATCGGTGGGGGTTGCAGGGAGGACTTGAAACCTGTTAATATACTTTTAATGTGTAATAGTGAGTTTCATGGTTTGATGTTTTTGGTAGGAACTACATTTAAATTACCAAAGTTCCAGGATTGCAGTAAGTATTTGTCTCAAAGTTCCAGCAGGACCCTACACACACACACACACACACACACACACACACACACGCACACGCACACGCACGCACATGCGCACGCACACGCGCACACATGCGCGCGCGCACACACACACACACACACACACACACACACACACACACACACACACACACACACACACACACACAATGTGTGATAAATAAATAAATACATAGAAACAGTTGAAAATTGTCAGTTACTGTCCCAGTCTGCAAAGTTTGCCCTTAATTAGACCTTGGTCAGTATGCTACCAATCCACATCCATAATTGGCCCTTAATTAGACCTTGGTCAGTATGCTACCGATCCACATCTATCCTTGGCCCTTAATTAGACCTTGGTCAGTATGCTACTGATTCACCTCTGTCTTCTATACCTCTATCATGCACAACCCACTACTACCACCACCTAGGAACACAATTTGTGAGAGATGCAATTACATCAAGCACCTAGTGTCATTGCTCTCTCCTCCACAAACCAGTATATCTGGCACTGAGAAGGTTGGCAACATGAACACCACATCTCAAACACCACCCACACCTACACAACACACCCCCACGTATGCAGAGGTCCTCAACAAAAGCATACCCAAACAAAAAGATCTCCAAGGCATAAACACATGCAAACTCCACTGTCCACCACACCACACATCACACATAGTCTGCACACCTGTGTCTCACAGCCACTAAGGCCTAAACATAAAACCAGCATATTAGTCATAGGAGACTTCATTGTGAGACACGCAGATGTGCCTTTCATCAGGCTGGATAAGGAGAAAGTCACGGTTATTTGTTTGTCGGGTGTCAGAATCCACCATATCATCAATGCACTCAAGTCTCTCAACAGGTACTGTTATGACTCTGTTATAGTCCATATTGGAGTGAATGACTTGAGACGTACCTCCCTGGACTATATGAAGAGAGACATGATTGAGCTCACTGAGTATGTGTCCCAGGCAGGTATGCTCCTAGCCTTAAGCAGCATTCTACCATCACCCAGAATGATGCCTCAATACAAATAGAAAATGATTGACATTAATAATTGGCTTAGTTTCTTGTGTCATTCCAAGGGGATCCAATACCTGACAGCCTGGGATGACATGATTGACAAGACTTGATGCTTTGCCAGAGATGGCCTGCATCTGTCTCCCTTGGGCTTCAGGCTTCTGGTAAAGGCTCTTGCCTCCCCCATAGTGCCTTTTTTAGGCAATGCCATGAGGTCAAAACTACCTACATGTAAATTTCATCAAAACGTAAATTAACGGTCATGCTGCTAAATCCTAGGTGCCTAAACATGAAACTGCACTCATTGCAAGCATTCTTAACCCTGGAAGAAGCTGACATTTGTGCAGTCACAGAAACCTGGTTCAAAGCTGTGGACAGCACACCAGTTATACCAGATTACTCATCCTATCATTCATTCAGACCCCAAACCGTGGGCAGCAAAACAAAAGAAGGTGGAGTTGCAATATATATAAAAGACATACATACCTCTAGGCTGGTCAAACAGTATGATACTCAGGAAATACTCCAGGTACAGTTAACAATTGACAAGACCCCTATTCAAATCATAGCTAGCAACAGGCCTCCAACTCTGACTCAAGATGCCCACTCCACCTATCTGGACATCTTCGAATCTATCAAGATTCAACCCTTTACCCTGATCCTGGGCAACTTTAACTATCCAACCATAGATTGGAAGAAATACTCATGCCAAAACACAAATGCCCAGAGATTCCTTGATTTTGTCAATGCAAATGCCTTGGACCAGTTGGTTGACACCCCCACAAGAGGTAAAAATATCTTGGACTTGGTATTAACCAACATGAGTAACCACTGCAGCATCCCTACAGTGTCATCATCCCTGGTAAGATCCAATCAGAAAGCAGTCACTTTCAAAGTTACCATCTCCCCCAACCCCACCCCCAACTGGGGTTAAACAAAAAAAACTTCTCCAAAGCTGATTACAACCTCCTGAAGGTATAAACAGCTTCACAGCCCCCTTCCCATCCACAGGAACTGGCACATGTGTCCAAACCTACACCAAAGTATTATATGAGCATTTATATAGCTGCATTGAATCAGGAATACCAGACAGGAAGAAATCCTCCTCCTCAAGGAAGAGTAAAGCTGTCTGGTGGACATCTCCAGTAAATAAACTCTATAATAAAAGGAAAAAATTGCTGTGCAGGATCAAGAAGGAGCAGGTGTCTAATTGGAAGCACTCTCTCCTTAGCCTGAACAAGCAAATAAGAGCACTAGTGAAATCCTCCAAATGAAACCTCGAGTCCGAACTTGCCACATCTACTAAAGACAATCATAAGGCTTTCTTCACATATGTCTGCAATCTCAAGGGAAGCACCCAGATCTGCTCAGAACTGGTGGTCAAGGACACCACATACACAAACCCTGGAGATATAACCAACCTGCTGGCAGACAGGTTCAGTGAAAACTTCACTCCTCTGTACCCCCATCAGTAAAATAGGGCATCCCAAGTATCTGCCCCCTCTCCTTATCTCTAGGGAGTAAGTCATCACTGCCCTATCAAAGGCAAAAAATACAGCCTCCATGGGACCTGATAACATCCCAGGCTGCATCCTACATGAACTCAGGCATGAACTTGCAGGATCATTAGGCACCCTCTTCAACCAAAGTCTGAGTACTGGCTTCATCCCAGCTGAGTGGAGGACAGTAACTGCCATCCCTCTGCACAAAGGTGGAGTGTCCACCGATCCAGGAAATTATAGACCCATCAGCCTAACTAGCCTGAACTGCAAGGCCATGGAGCAGATTATCATGGACTTCATTAACAAGGACATTGGCAACCTCCAGACACTTGGTCCCACACAGTTTGGCATTGTCAAAGGGAGGTCATGCCTGTTAAATTTGGTCGACTTCTTTGAGACAGTCACCAAGGCCATAGACGAGGGGAAGATGGTGCACACCAGCTACCTTGACCTGGCCAAGGATTTTGATACTATTCCCCACTCAGGTATAATAGATAAACTCTCTCAGCTAGGCATCAGTCCATATGTTACCAGCTGGATAGAACTCACCTAGTCAAAACAGGGGAAGCCACCTCAAGTAGTAGACCCGCAACAAGTGGTGCACCCCAGGGATCGGTCTTGGGGCCTCTGTTGTTTGGGATATACTTTTCAGAGGTGCAGACCAGATCTAGTGGGCTATGGCTGACCAAGTTTGCAGATGACTGCAAGCTGGGTTTTGTCATCAATTTCCCTAGTGATGTGGACATCATCCAAGAGGGTCTCACCCAAACAAATGACTGGTGTCAGAAACATGGCCTCAAAATAAATGCCAAAAAATGCATCATCTTCCCTTTTGGGGAGAATGACATCCCCACAAATGATCACATTGATAATAAGGCACTAAGCTAGCAATCAGTTGTGAGGGACTTTGGCACCCAGGTTGATAGCAAACTGACTTTTGACCGCCATATTGCCTCCATTGTACAGAAAGCTTTGTACATGGCCCACCTCATTAGTAGGGCATCTCATCCAGTGACAAGGTGGTCATAACATCCCTGTATTCTTCCCTTATAAGACCCATTACTGAGTACAATGCCCCTTTCGGCATGTACTTCACAAAGCACATGCAGCAGTTGGAGAGACCACAGAGGTTCCTCACCCGGAGAATCCAGGGCCTCAAACATCTACCCTACACAGATAGGCTAAAAGTCCTGTCCCTCTACTCAGTCTCCTACAGACTCCTCAGAGGTGACCTCTGTCTGTCATACAAAGCAATTTCAGACCCCACCCTGATGCATATCCACAAGTCAAGCTCCACTCAAGTAACCTGCACTCGTGACCTCAACCTGGTCTGTGACATCAATAGGACTTGTTGGTGGGACAGATTTGTGTCCCAGAGACTCCCCCTTTTGTGGAATAGACTCCCTCTTCACGTAAAGCAGAATACCTCATTAAACCTTTTTAAGTGCAACCTGGATAACTGGATGAGGAAGAGAAAATACACCCCTGGGATTCCATCTAAGTCCCTGCTTGACAGTGGCATAGGGTGCTGACATGTTGGAACATGGGCTAAATTCTTGGCTAGGCTTGTAACGGCCTCAGGGCAAATAGCCTAGTAACTTCCTATGATCCTATGATCTCTGGCCCTTAATTAGACCTTGGTCAGTATGCTACCGATCCGCCTCTGTCTTAGGCCCTTAATTAGACCTTGGTCAGTATGCTAACGATCCACCTCTATCCTTGGCCCTTAATTAGACCTTGGTTAGTGTGCTATCAGTCCACCTCTATCCTTTCACCACTCTCAAAAAAATATAGAAAAATTAAACAATGAATTCCCTTCTTCAGAATGATGAATGTCCAGTTGGTATTTAGAATGACATGAGGCCATTATCTAAAATAAATGTATAAACTCAAGCATGGTCAGTGGTTTCTGCAGCTGGTTTCCCCTCATATCAGACAGCAAAAGCAAGGTTCATTAAAGGGTAAACGTTGTAAGCTGGAAACAGCTTAACTTTTACTTTACAATATAAAGTCTAATATGAAAGTAACTGTTGAAGTAATAACATAAGAAGTGAGGAATAAATATGACAAAAACAATGTCAAGAGGGAACATATTGTTTCCTGTAAAAAGAATAAATAAAATAAAAAAAGGAATATATAATTTCCCTGAAAAATAGAAGGAAAGGCAAAGAGAAAGTGAAAAAAAGTGTGAAAGGAAAACACAGGATGTGTATAACAGGAGTTAAACTGGTAAGGCGAGTTGGGTAACTAGGTCAGTTTGCTGCTCATTGATCCTACTGTGAGTGCAGTAATTATGAAATTTAAAAACATACCTTCTGCAAGAACAACATGCTATACACAGTCAGAACTTGCCTGTGCAAAATGGACAACAGCAAGGTTCTTGCAGGTGCACCCATATCCCTGGTAGACATAGAATTTTATGCAATGTTTCTAATGTCTAACTAAACTAATCAAACCTTAACAGTAGTAATCTATGCGCCAAAACAAATTAAATTCATATGTGCTATTCACAAGCTGATTTACATGCAAGAGTTTAGCATGTGAAGAATCTATGAAACAAGCACATTCTGTACACCAAACAAACAAATACTATTATAAAGCAGAACACAAGAAAATGGGATTTATCTCTTCATTCAGGAAACAGCTCTTACTTGGCATCCCTTAGCTTCAGGGCTTTACTCACTGAGTCACCCCACACCTGACTTTCTTACACTACTTCAGCTATAGGACATATTTGTTAAGTATACGCACACACACACACACACACACACACACACACACACACACACACACACACACACACACACACACACACGCACACACACACACGCACACACACACACACACACACACACGCACACACACACAAGCAAAAAAACAGATCAAGGGCTTTATAATTTATTAAGTGACTACTACCATTGAAAACAAAAATACAAGGAAATTATTGAGTAACAGTATAGTAAGAGCCATCCAAATTACTGTAAGCTCTTTTGTCCATGGATCTCACTTCTTCAGACAGATTACAATAAATCTGAATCGTCATTCACAAAAACATACAAATTATCAAAATGTTCAGCAGCGGTTAAAAACAGATGGGAGAGCATATCTTGACAAATGATACTCCAGTCTAGTTGAGTCTTTGTGGGGAAGAAAATCAATCATGAGTTCAGAAAAAGGGCCAGTGAGGGCTATTTTTGGGAAGAAATGTTCAGTGGGACACCAACCACTCAGGAATTATCCAAAAATGGGTAGATGGCCAAACTCTGTAAGATAACCAAATGCAGTGGTCTGAGACATAGTATGACAGTGACTCGGCTGAGTCTGGAAGACAGAAAATGTTCAAGTATTAATACTTTTTTATAGATAAAATCCTTGGTGGGAATAAGTGTCGAGAAAAAAAATGCAAGGGTGATTAACATATAAGCAGATCAGAAGATATTTGTTAACTCATGAGATGGGAAGTGTAAAAGAAAAACATAGTGACAAGAAGTGAAAAAGATGGCGTGTGGAATTACTCAAAGTGAGTCAAGCTATCGTTGAGGCTAAGAGATGTTAAGTAAGAGCTCTATCTTGAATAAACATCTCAGCACACCATACAAAACACTGAAACAACAGCAAACCAGTGATGAACTACACAGAGATAAAAACAATGACAAAAATCCAAAAAGTCCATGTATACACCAAGCAGAAACAAAAGAAAACCTTTCAAACTTCTCAAAATACAGGATTATTGAATGTCAGCGCTTTCACAATGATAACATTGCTTCCTCAGACACAAACTCTAACAGCCTATTCATTATATATATATGTATAGTAATTAAAACACAATCGTGCAATAAACATATTAAAAACCACACCCCCTCACTTAAGTGGAAAGCCATACAGAGTAAAAAAAATTAAAAGTAAATCACATTAAAACATGCCCATTCATTTCTTTCTAAGCTTCCTTGACTTTAATACAGGTTTCAATGGAACAGAGTCATTGAAGCCTTGTCCCAAATGTGCTCCTAGCCTCAATATCCACTTCAACTCTGTATTCTCTGTTTCATTTATAATGTCAGCCATTCTACCATTTTCCTGTACTAGATGCAACACTTGAAAAACAAATACATGTTCATTCCCTGCCTGTTTGGTATGTTTCGCCAAAGCACTATAACCTAAATTTTTTCGAGCACAATATAGGTGGTCCCTAATACGTTCCCTCAATCAGTGGTTTGTCTTCCCTACATAGAATCTGAAACAGACTTCACAATGGGTGACATACATTACATTCTTGGTGCTGCAATCAGCTGTGGCCCTAAGGTGCCATAAATAGCCAGTACCAGGGTGTTTGAAAAAGAGGGATTCATCTATATATTTGCAAAACACTCAGCTAGTGCATTTCCTAGTACCTACCAATCTATCACTAGACCCATCATCAGCCCTTGGATAACATAGTCTTTGCTTCAATGTCTTTCTATTTTTATATGTGAACCTTGGTTTAGCACCTACTACCCTTCCAAGTTTCTCATCCACTTGTAAAATATGCCAATTATGTCACATGATGTCCCTAACATTACAAGCATCTTGCCTGCATGATAAGACTATCGGCATGTTGTTGTTTCTCCTTTTCCTATTATTACTGCCTTTAGGAAAATTGGAAAAATGTGGTTTGCCCTTCATATTTCTCTCCTTAACAACCATCTTAACATACACCTCATCTAACTCTGCTTGTGCATACCCCCTCCCCCAAAGTCATGTTTCAACTGTTCAAGACTGTACTCAAATTCTCGAGTGTCACAAGATAAACGTGAAATTCTCATAGCTTGACCTTTTACAATGTTGGAAAAAATATGCTGGGGGTGCATGCTGTCCCTATGTAAAAAAGCAGGGTGATAGCACTCTATCCTATACATCCTGGTGGATAATTTCCCATCCATATCCCACATAATCTCCACATGTAGGAAATCCATCTTAGTTGTTGAACACTTCATCGTGAATTTCAAAAAGTAATAGTAGTGACTTTTTGAAATTCACGATGAAGTGTTCAACGGCTAAGATGGATTTCCTAAACTTGGAGATTATGAGGGGTATGGATAGTAAATTATCCACCAAGAAGTATAGGAGAGAGTGTTATCGCTCCAGTCTCATGCCCTGGCCCAGCCAAATCAGGAGCAGGAGGTGTAGGTGGCAGATGATAAAACACTGACATTCTAGGTCACCACACAGCAGTTCCACCTGTAGTAATTCACAGATTTGTTAGACCAGTTGGCCCCTGCCATTGTTTTACCTAGCAGGGTGTGTCTGACACGTCCAGCCACCTGAACACAGGAACTGCAGTGAAATCCTTCTGGACCACTCTACAACTGGCATGCTTCCTGTACCCCACACTCTCCCAGACATTTTTCTGCTCTCTGTCTGTTTGAATGTTTCACATGTCTTTTCTTCCTCATGTATACCAGTATGCCCCATTTGTGTTCACTGTTTCATGTTTCCCGTGTCTGTTCTTCCTCGTGTATACCAGTATGCCCCATTTGTGTTCACTGTTTCATGTTTCCCGTGTCTCTTCTTCCTCGTGTATACCAGTATGCCCCATTTGTGTTCACTGTTTCATGTTTCCCGTGTCTCTTCTTCCTTGTGTATACCAGTATGCCCCATTTGTGTTCACTGTTTCATGTTTCCCGTGTCTGTTCTTCCTCGTGTATACCAGTATGCCCCATTTGTGTTCACTATTTCATGTTTCCCGTGTCTCTTCTTCCTCATGTATACCAGTATGCCCCATTTGTGTTCACTGTTTCATGTTTCCCGTGTCTGTTCTTCCTCATGTATACCAGTATGCCTCATTTGTGTTCACTGTTTCATGTTTCCCATGTCTCTTCTTCCTCGTGTATACCAGTATGCCCCATTTGTGTTCACTGCTTCATGTTTCCCGTGTCTGTTCTTCCTCATGTATACCAGTATGCCTCATTTGTGTTCACTGTTTCATGTTTCCCGTGTCTGTTCTTCCTCATGTATGCCCCATTTGTGTTCACTGTTTTATGTTTCCCGTGTCTCTTCTTCCTCGTGTATACCAGTATGCCCGATTTGTGTTCACAGTTTCATGTTTCCCGTGTCTGTTCTTCCTCGTGTATACCAGTATGCCCCATTTGTGTTCACAGTTTCATGTTTCCCATGTCTGTTCTTCCTCGTTTATACCAGTATGCCCCATTTGTGTTCACTGTTTCATGTTTCCCGTGTCTGTTCTTCCTTGTGTATACCAGTATGCCCCATTTGTGTTCACTGTTTCATGTTTCCCGTGTCTGTTCTTCCTCGTGTATACCAGTATGCCCCATTTGTGTTCACTGTTTCATGTTTCCCGTGTCTGTTCTTCCTCGTGTATACCAGTATGCCCCATTTGTGTTCACTGTTTCATGTTTCCCGTGTCTGTTCTTCCTCGTGTATACCAGTATGTCCCATTTGTGTTTACTGTTTCATGTTTCCCATGTCTGTTCTTCCTCGTGTATACCAGTATGCCCCATTTGTGTTGACTGTTTCATGTTTCCCATGTCTGTTCTTCCTCGTGTATACCAGTATGCCCCATTTGTGTTCACTGTTTCATGTTCGTCAGCATGCACTCTCCTCTCCCCTGTCTTTCCTCCTCCATCTCTCTTTCACCATTTCCTTCTCTGCCTACATATAAAATGGGGAATCTATCCTCACAAAATCATTGTGTCTTACCTCTCCCCACCTACATTCCCCTTTAAGTTTCACTTTTGTGTGTACCTCTTCTTGCTGTATATAATCTTTCATACATTACTGTACTCCACTTTCCACCCCTTTAATGGACTAACAGGAACAAATAGAATGTTCTTTGTAAACTAATCTGATTTCAGGAACAATAATATAACACTGTGTGTGTGTGTGTGTGTGTGTGTGTGTGTGTGTGTGTGTGTGTGTGTGTGTGTGTGTGTGTGTGGCATGCTTCTGAATTTTGTTTGTTCCCACATAAAAACACTAGCTAATATTAGCATTTTCAGACTTACATAGACCTTTTCTAAGAAGGATGGTTTTACCATTTCAGAAATGCTCTTCTAAGCTGTTATTACTGTTCTTCAGGTTTCTCCGACTTAATTCTATATACAGCTATTTTTTTTCCTAACAAAATGGTAGTGTTTCTTCTAAGGAAAACATTATTCTTTGCAACCAGTATTTATAGTATTAAGTGTTAAAATCTACTGATGGGACAAAACAAGCTTGTATTCATTGCAGCCATAATGTGAGTAATACTATGCCATAAACGTTAAACCCCAAACCTTACTATCTCTTTGAATTTCCTCTCTTGCACCTTCTTGCGTGCTGAGTGTGTCCCAAGTGACTAGTTATAAGTGTCAAAAGGCTGGTTACTGCTTATGAAGACATGAAAAGAAGATAGCACTAGTCTGATGCCATGCAGTTTTGTTTTCCTAACCTTGAACTGCAACATTGTCCTTTCAGTTTTTTCTCTCTGAGGTCTTCAAAAATGAGTATGCATAGACTAGGTACTTACCTGATCTTCTGCCACATTGTACATAGGTTATGTTTTTCATGTTTTAGGCAATATACATGATAAGGTTATGTACAGAGTTTGACATTCTGCATCAGTTCTTTATATAAAACAGGTTCATAGGTAAGTACTAGGCTAATCGCCCTTGCAAGCCACTTTAAGTCTATGATCTGATGAAGTTCATGTATTTTGTGAATGAAAGCACTTATCTCTCATAGTTTGAAACAAGTGTTTATTTCAAAAAAGTTTCTAGATTAAAGTACTTCTCGATTTTATCTGCAGTAGTTTGTTTCCTTGGGCCTTTTATTTGTGCTTTAATCTGTATTCATTCACTTTGTGTTTTGGCCCACTTTAAGTCTAACCAATATCCATTTTGGTGTTTGAATTAATGTAATCCATTTGATGTTAGATTGGCCTAAATTGTCAACTTTTACATTGTGTGACCATGAATCCATTTAATTTCCATGAGGCTCTTCTTTGCATAACAGTGTTTAATCACCTTTTTTATGTGGCAAAGTAACAAATGATTCACTATGAAACAAACCAGCAGCATTTCCTTCCATTAAAACAAGAGTTCACTGAAGTCTGAGCAACCTCCTCACTACCACCGCACACATGCCAACAACAGTTACTAATAAGAGGATTTATAATCCAATCACCACCCCTTCCAGGCATTTTCTCACCAAGAGAGAAGTTAAGTTCTTGCTGCAGTGTTACCGTCTTGTTAAGGATCTCACCCACCATAGTGAAATATGAAGATCACTGCGGAAGAATCAGTCCTACCATTTCAAAGTGGATCCTGCGCAGAAGTTCTTACCATAGCAAAGACATAATTGGAAAATTTTTCATTGTTTCATGTTTCCATACACATACTTCAAAATATTGTATTTAGACAGAAGAAATATTATGGACAGCTCATATTTCTATTTTAATTCAGCTGTATATGTATATGTGTAGCGTATATGTACTGATAATGTCTGACTGAATTACAGGTAAGAATCTTTGTTTCAGGTTTGCAGTTATTAACAAGATAGAGCCCCATACTGACAGAAAAGAAGGGAATTAGGTACAGGGAGAAGAGTCCATTACATTGATAAAATAATTTCAGTTTGATAAAGTAATGTGCAAAATTACAATTAGTGGCACAGACAGAAATTTAGATTTTATGCTGACAGCCCTTCACTTCAACTCACATTTGAAAATACACACTTGTCTCTAAATGCTGTCCTGTACATGCTGAAGATAGTAAGGAAACATGTTAAGCTGATGGCCCCACAGTGATAAAATGAACTGCTTTTCAAACAATAAAAGCCTACAGGAAAGTAGGCTGTGCACATGACTATGCAAGTATAGCTTGAAACTTGGATTGACTTCTTTTGGGCTCCATAAGCTGCATTGCTTGTGATAGAAAAGTAAACCATACTGAGCTGTGTGGACTGAGTATTCTTTGTCTTACCCTTTGGTCACAGAGGTACATTGACAATACCTTCTAACATATCTGTTGATTACGTGATATGCAAATGTGCAAGGTCTAAATGTAGGTCTCTCCTGCCTACATAGTGTGTGTGACCCTAATTACATCATGAATTCGGTGAGCCCTATGTACCTTACCCTAGCCATATATATACCACAAGAAGGCATTTGTGTTGCTCTATTACTGCACATGAATAAATGGGTGAATTACAAAGTGGCTTTTAGACAGTGAATAAGTTGCTATTCAGTGGCAAGAAAAAAAAAGGTACAAAAAATCCGAACATGGGATGGAGTCTGCAAATTCTTTCTTTTCCTTGATGAACAATCTACAAGATAATATCAGAATGTTCTGTACTTACTTTAGAAGCAAACATTTGGATAAAAAAGAGCATTTTGTCATACTGTAAGATGAACAAGCTGAAAGCTTAGGGTAGATAAGCTCTTAGGCACTTTCACTGAAACCACAGAAAAGTTCCTGAGACTTCCTTTTATATCAGAATGAGTATTTTAGGTTACTTCGTACAAAAAGCATATCTTGCACTCTAAAGAAGCAGATCACATCCCTCAGCTCCAACACACACAAGACTGAGATAACAAGGTTTGGCTTAGCATGTTTTCAATTTTGTAATGATTTGCACTCACATAATCATACACATTGCTATATTTTTGTTAAAGACAGATGGAACTGTAAATATAACCAGTGACCATGATATTAGATAATCCTGCCAGGGATGGATGAGACAGGGTGTCTAACACTTATTGTACATTTTATGAAGAAGTACTGATACCAGTCCAACCACAGGATCAAAACTTCTGCATTGGTTCATAGGTCTGTGATCCATGTGAGCGAAGCAGGATACGTCAGTAACATGTAAAGGAGTGTATCAGACTCTAGCTTGGTATAGCAGTATTAAGAAACGTATTAGAGATGTAGTGTACTAACACTGCACCATGCCTGCCAGTTGTTGTGTCTTTCGACTTTTCCCGGTTAGGGGTCGCCGCAGCGGAACTCCAGTCCGCTAATGACTGGCAGTAGATTTTTACGTGCCGAGTTGCCAGCCCTGATGCACAACCTTCAACGAAGGTACGCCCATTCACACGTCTCCACACAGAAGACGCTTTAGCTGAGAATTAAACAGGACAGTGTCTTACTGGGAGGCGACAACGCTACCGCAGCACCACCACCTCAGTGGTCAAGGTGAAATAGGACAGCCAAAAACAGAATAAAACAAAAACACAGTCACTGCTATCTTTCTGAATTTAATCTGATTCAAGAGAAATACACTACTGACTAGTTAAAATTGTAAGTATAAGCATTTTTAGATATGCTTTGGTCTGTTATGAAACAGACCCATGCCTCCTCATGGAGGCTACCCCCTACACCCACCCCCACCCCATTTCAATGACACTACATTGGGTACCTAGTCTAGTTCCTTAGTACATGTGTGTGTGTGTGTGGGGGGTGGAGTAAAACTTCTAACCTCACATTTTGTTTAAAACATTAGCTAATGAAAATGAAAGCATATACACTAATACTCTGTAGACATTTAGCAGTTACGGACTATAAAGGTCTAATCATTCAAAACTACTTTTTCTTATTTTACAGACAGATAGTATTCATATATAAATAAATAAACTCAAAAAAACATTAGGCATTTCATTTCATTTCTAAAACCAAAACAATTTATGGATCAATTCATACTGTCATTTTTGACAGCAATAGCTAAAGTATGCTTGCAGTGCAGTGCACAACCAAAAATTAATAATTTAAAGAAATTATTAGTGCAGCACCTCCCAAAAGTGCAAACGTTGAGTGTTGTGAAAAGCAAAAGTAGCTAATGAGATTCTTCTGTTCCATAGTATTGTTGCATTAAATAAAGCAATAAATATAGCATAACATTTAAGTGAAATGCATGCAGAGTGCCCAGCTTTAAAATCTACTCTTGCCGTGGGATTCAGAATGGCTTAGCACAATGTGGAAGCATTTACCTGGAAGGTCTCTGCATCACATTAAGCTTTTGTAATTCACAGACTGCAGTACCACTGAGGTTTTCCCACTGTGGTAGTCCCAGTACTGAGAAGGTGCAGCTACATGTTAATGAATTAGTCTGCTGGAATGCCTAATGCTAATTGGCCACATAATCTTCTCCTGAAAATGTCTGCAGCTCCCGTTTGCTTGGCCAAGACATTCTTAGAATCACTCAGCTGAGCAAAATGCCATAAAACACAGTGGTTACCCATTCACTCCTATGGGAGTACTCACTCAAAATAGGGGTGAGAAATAATGGGAGCATCCAGTTTGCTGTCTTCCCCTGCAACACTGGTTAGTTTTCTCCTGCCCACTTAAAGTATCATCTTCCCATTTTATGTTATAAAAGTTGATGTCACTTTTCTGTAAC
Organism: Protopterus annectens; assembly: GCF_019279795.1. Taxonomy (NCBI): domain Eukaryota; kingdom Metazoa; phylum Chordata; order Ceratodontiformes; family Protopteridae; genus Protopterus; species Protopterus annectens. The sequence goes on from NC_056745.1 coordinate 115,947,822, forward strand.
TCCACTAATTCAGAGTTACTTCGGTAACTTGCTTTGAGTTGGAAGGTGTAGCCCCCACCCCAAAAAAAGACAGGCACTTCAGCGTCTTCTATGTCTTCCACTACAATGGGAAGTTCTAAACAGAAAAATACTTTGCTTTTTGCTGTCTGTTCTCAGCACAGACATTTAAGTGTTCTTTTATTTTTAGGTTGCACTCCCTCTATCTTAGCATTATTTGATATCACTTGCTCACTTTATTTTCCTGATCTATGTTTCTCCCACACTTCAAAGAGCATCTCAGAACAAAATTTATCACCAATTTACTTCATTCTTGGTTTATGGATACCTGTTGTGAAGAGTGTGTCTTTATTTTAATTTTCTGTTTAGCAATAGCAAAAATAGGCTTAGAAATCTGCATCTTCCAGCATAGCTCACTTTAAGTCATTTTTGTTCTGAGAGTTCACATGTAACTACTTCTATTATATGTTTGTCTCAGCTTCTGTGTTAACACTTATTGTAAATCTCTGAGCCGACTTCTGTCTTGTACCGATTTTTACTTCAGAGATTTCTATTATTTCACCTTTATTTTCTATTTTGACATTTTTTACAGTTTTAGATTTCTGCTGCTGTATCATTGTGGCATTCTTTTGACATCGAGCAGGATCCATTCTAGATCCTTTTGTAGTTTCTCTGCCAGTTCCCTTTTCCTCATCTTGATCTTGATTCTTGATCTCATTACAAGTGTCACTCCCTTGTACCCCAATTCCTTTAATGAATGGGTGTCTCAAGATGTTGCTCTGCCTCTTTTAGATTAAGAGTATCAGTAAGCCACACTGTTTATGGATTTTCCATTCTTTCACATTTTCTGTAGTGCTCTAAAATGAGGAAATTAACTGAAATGAAACTGATTATCATATACACTATTTTTGCATGTTTCACACTATTTTTTGTTACAAAGTCCAGTTGTTCCCAAATAATAATGACTAGCAGTCACTCTCAAGTAAAATTCCAGCAATTTTTTCTGTTTCAGCAAGAGACAAGAATTAGATCCAAAGCATGAAGGTGTTCTTCAGCAAAAATCACCTCTTGTTAGATTCCACTGGATTCTCTTTTCAGGAAGATGTCCAGGCATCTTCATGAATACTTCAACAACATTCATCCTTTACTGCAGGTACAACATTCAAAACCCGTATTCCAGCCAAACAATCCTCCTCCATAAGAAGCCAACATCTCTAAAAATGAAGTGTTAGTGTCAGAAGTAATATTCCGACCAATATAGCCATGCAACTGTGTTGACATTCACCATTTTAAAGCAACCCATACATACATACATACACACACACACACACACACATATATATATATATATATATATATATATATATATATATATATATGGAGGGAGAGAGAGAGAGAGAGAGAGAGAGAGGTCTGCTCTCCCCCATACCTCCAACTTAATAAACAACAAAGTGGGAACAGAGGTCAGTGCCATGGAGTAGAGAGCTAAAGCCCTAACTATGTCCCAGACCACCTGGGTTCAATTAGCAGCTCGAACCTCTGAGACACTGGGAGGTTGGGATGGACATGGCTATTCAAGGGAGTGGGCATTTGTCAGAAATGCTCCCTGAGGGGAGGTGTGATCCACAGAGAGGAGTAGCCTTCAGACATGCCAACAAATGCAGGTGTGGAGACAAAGAGATAAAGTTAGGTCGTAACCGCCTCAGCAAGCAGAAGCAGTAGCTGGCACTGCCCTCCAGGATGACCTTAAGATCCACACTGACCCCGGCTCACCTGGAGAAGTCTGGAGAAGTAATGAGGAGCAGGCAAATTCAGCAATGAATAGAGACAGTGGGACATCTGGACAGAATGAAGCAGAAGGAGGAGTGAAAAAAAACAGTGGAGGAACAGGGAAGATTTCCTTAACCCCACAGTCTGTCAATCTTGCAATAAATCACCTTCACATTATTATTATTATTTTACTTTATGATGAAATGGGAATCAATGTAAAAACTTGATTCACATTTCAGCAATGAAACCACTTGATAATACCAACTGAATCCATTGTTTTATAATATATGGAGGAACAGTTCGGATGATAAACGATCTTGACTCAAAATTATACTGTACATTAGATCTACTCTGTGGCTCAGGATGCTTCTTTAATGTGCTTTCTTGATCACAGACTTTATTTAGAAAATATTAATCTACTCAGCACAGTGAACAACTTGGAACGTGTGGGAACCAGATGGGTGTACAAAGGCCCTTTCAGTGTGTACCACTACTGTAAGGCAATTTAGCTAAAAAACACTTTCAGTGGTAATGGAGTTTGTACTTTCTCCATTGTTCTGTGATTGTGGAATTGGTATAAATAAATTTGGGGGACGTGGGGAGTGCTTCCTACATGGAGGGTGTAGGAGGTCTTGCCCCTTAAAAAAAAACATACCTTGATTTTCACTGAAAGTGTTTTTGAAAAATATAATTTCTCCCTATTGTCATTTGCTGAAATTTCTTTTAGCAAGTTAGAAGAAATCCAGATTTATGACAGCTCTAAACATACTAAAGAAGAAGTGCCTCAGATGGACCACTGCAGCTAAATCATAAAACACAGTCAGCCAGATACACAACCAGGTGTGCACCCTATATCCCAAGACAAATTAGGGCAATCCACAGATATGAAACTGAGTGACTCAGAGAGAATAGTGTGCACAATGAGATACACAGAAAATCATCTGTGAATCATGCTCAAGGAAGCCCTCCCTACAATGTGATCATAGCATAGCCAGTAAATTTACTGTGAGTTAAGTATAAAGGACAGCTTTGTCCACACTGCATATAATATATGACCATGACTACAGAGCACTATAGTCACTAATCTTGCAGCAAACGATGCCCATTGCATGTGGATTCAGTGCATCCTCAGTCACCACTACAGCCTCAATGACATTCCAGAGCATTTATATATTTTTATTTGAGTCCAATTTAATGTCATTTCTTGTTATTGCATATATAAGGTGTGCTTAATTGCTTATATAAGAAGTGCCTTTTTGATGGTAGCTAATTCGTCTAAGAGTTTTTTTTTTTTAATTTAACTCTATGCACCAGGTTGCTGTGTTTTTTTGAATTTAAACTCTATTTGCTGGAATGTTTCTGCTCCATATGAGTAGCATTGCAGTATTACATATCTATATCAGCACACAATATGATGATGTAAGTGAACCATACAGGAGGGACACTGTATGTCTGCATGTGAGCTAACAATTAATGGACAGAGGTCAACAATTACTGGCTGCTGAGACTATGTCTACAGGAGAGGCATCTAAAAGCTCATGTCATAAATCCAAATACCCAACAAATTTGATTAACCATAAAGTTAATTTACTTTTAAATGATGTCAGCACAGATTTTGTTTAATGTAGAGTGAATAGTCTGTTCTATAACATTCATAACCTTTGTTGGAAAAAAAAAATCAGATTTTAAATTTATTTCTTTATTTTGGTAAACGGGCAGGTGGACTAGCTATTTGTTGCCATGATCTGAGCCAAAGGCACATTTAATAAAAACAAATTTATATTTTCCATAAAAGGAGTTAACTGAAACCATAAACAAACGTTACAACAAAATGAAGAAACTGTTGCAGAAAAGAAGAAAATCACAGGATGCAAACAACTCCCTTACCAGCCTCAGTAAGAAGCTGAGATCCCTCATAAAATCCTCAAAAGCTAACGAAAATAAAATTGCCAAAGATTCCAAAGACAACCACAAGGCATTCTATAGTTATGCCAAGAATCTAAATGGCAATGCTCAGATCTGCTCTGAGCTACAACAGAATGGCATTAAATATACCGATCCCAAGTATATTGCCAATATCCTGGCAGATTGATTCAGTGCCAACTTCAACCCACTCTCACCTACTAAAGGGCCCATCTCAATGCCGAACGATTGTCAAATTCTGGTAATAATGGCCACACAGGTAAAAAATGCACTCTCAAAAGCTAAGAATACACCATCCATGGGACCAGATGACATCCTGGGCTGTGTACTACATGAACTACAAAATGAACTGGCACCTCACCTAAGTATCATGTTTAACCATAGCCTCACCCCAGGCTTCGTGCCCACTGAGTGGAGCACAGCTACAGTTATCCCACTCCACCAATTGGGATGCACCTTGGATCCTGGGAACTACTGCTCCATCAGCCTGACGAGCCTGATCTGCAAGGCCATGTAATGTATTATCATGGAACTTATAAACAAAGACATTGGCAACCTTCAAACAATGGACCCCACCCAGTTTGGGTTCGTGAAGAGCTGATCTTGTCTCCTGAACCTGATTGACTTCTTCGAATCAGTCTCCAGAGCTTTGGACAAGGGTAAGGCAGTCCACACAGCCAATCTGGACCCTGCCAAGGCCTTCGACACCACCGCAAACTCTGGAATTATAGATAAACTTACTAAGCTGGGCATTAATCCCTACATCACTCGATGGGTTGCCAACTGGCTTACTGACAGAACCCACACTGTAAAGGTAGCCGACTCCGAATCCAGCTCCAGACAAGTGATAAGTGGAGTACCTCGGTTTTCAGTCCTGGGACCACTCTTGTTTGGCATCTACTTTTCTGAAGTACAGGCCAACACTAAGGGACTTGGGCTAACAAAGTTTGCAGATGACTGCAAACTGGGAGCCATTATTGAATCCCCAAATTATGTGGATATTCTACAAAAGGGCCTTACAGCAACAGATGCTTGGTGTCAGAGCCATGGACTCAAACTCAATGCCAAGAAATGTATAGTTATCTCCTTTGGGAAAAACATGTACCCGTGAATTACCACATAGGTGGCAGTACACTAAACACTGAAAGTGTGATAAGAGACTTACGGACACAGGTGGACAGTGGTCTCACCTTCGATAACCACATTGCCACAACAGTCAGGAAATCCTTCTATGTGGCACACCTTATCACTAAGAGCTTTTCATCCAGAAAAAAAGGAGGTCATTGTCCCACTGTACTCATCCCTCATTAGACCCATTATAGAATACAACGCCTTGTTTGGTATGTACCTCTCAAGACATCTGCAACAACTGGAAAGGCCGCAGAAATACCTCACTAAAAGAATCACAGGCCTAAAGCAGATGCCCTATGCTGACCAACTAAAAAACTCCAGCTGTACTCTGTTGCATATCGTCTACTCAGAGGTGATCTCTGATTAACATACAAGGCCATGTCAAACCCAGAGCTGTTGGACATGCTACATTTAAATAAATTCCAATCCCTCAGAGCCACAAGCTCCAGGGATCTAAACCTTATCATCACAATGAACAAAACATGCTGGAGGGATAGGTTCCTGATCCAGAGACTCCCCAGACTCTGGAATAGACTGCCCATACATGTCAAGCCGAGCGCCTCTTTGGCCCTCTTCAAAAGGAACCTTGACAATTGGATGGGAGATAGGAAATTCACCCCTGGTATCATGTCAGTCGCCCTGCTAGACAGGGGTCCAGAGAAGTAAATAGTGTGGGAAGAAATAACCAGGGAATTGTTATGGCTAGGCTTGTATAGGCCCTGGGGCTGATAGCCTAGTACCAACCTATGAACCTATAAAAATAAGTGGGTTAATCATGCAAAAGAGAAAAAAATAACAGCAAAAGAAAACTGACATAAAACTGTACCACATTAAGGCTGAACAATAAATAAGAAAAGAAAAAGAGCAGATATAAAGTGTATGATCTCTTATATGAAATGTTATATTAAGATAAAAACTAATATGTGACATCCAAGATGGCTGCACACTGAGTAACAGCTTAATTGCAACTCTCCTAGAGTGAAAATAGAAACTCAGAAGAAAAAGCCAGTAAACTCGTATTTTTGGGTAAATTTCAGTAACTGTCTAGTAATCGTATTGCCTGGATGCCAACAGAAAAGAAATTCAGAGAACCTGCAAGAAACTCAATCACAAAAGGGGAGGAAAACACACTGACCGGGAAGAATCCTGCAGCTGTTCTGCAAATGCAATACAAGCTCCAGCTTTGGTCAAGACATGACTTCCAGTAATCTAGAGGAAAAATAAGTCAAATGTGTTCAGAGCTGATTAAAATAAATGAAACACTGATGGAGTTTATCAACTCAGACAACAAAAATGCTTGAAAAATGGAAGACGCTTTAAACAAATATTCAGATGAAGTGATAAAACTACAAAAATCAGAGGTCAAAATGAAGAAAAGTCTGGCTTAATATGAGACTGCTCAAGAAGAAATGTTTCAAAAACTAATAGAATTAAAGGACACAGCATGTAGGGAAAACTTGAGATTTTCTGCTGTACCTGAGAAGCTGGAAGAAACAGACTGTATTAATTTTATGAATGTACAAATAAGTAAGTGGACTGGTATTCCACAGCAGGAGTTGTTAACTGAAAGGGCACATAGTGTGTATGCTCAAAACCTGGCAATGAGAAAGCAAACTAGACCTTTAATAGTAAAGATGCAGTCCTGCCAACAGAACAAGTAGATTCTGACAAAACTGTGGCAGAAGAACAAATTTCTAAAAGTCGGAGAATATTTGTGGAAAATGATTACTCACTGTACACCAGGCAGAAGAGGAGTAAATTTATTCTAGTGATCAGGGAATGTTGAGAAGCAGGCATGAGATTCCAACTGTTGTACCCACCTATCTTCAGAATATTCTTTCCTGGAGGGACAACATCTAGTTTTATTTTTGATGCATAACATGCTAAGGAGGAAATACAAATGTTTGTCCAACAAAAATAGTGGTGTGTTGCTCTGACTGTAGTGCACAGGGTCCTCGTTTCAAGACCTGCCAGTGATGACTTTGGGGGTTAAGGTTTGGCATACAAAGACAAGGCGCAGGGTTTGATTCTCAAATGGGATAATTGGCTAGGCTTAAAATGGCTCACTAGTGCAGTTAGCCTAGTAGTAATCTATGAACCTATGAACCTATGAAAAAGTGAGCTGTGAAGCAGAAGGAAATTCTGTTTCTTGTTCTTCTAGTAATAAGGATCAGTGAGAGACTGTGCCAGCAAAGCCTTTTCCAATGTTTCTCCAAAGGAGACACATTTGTAAATAAATGAACATGTGGGTTTAATAAAGAAAGGGTTTCAGGACAGTTATTTAGCAGAAAACCTGGGACAAAGGATATATTAATTGCAAGAGGAGCTCCAATAGTGATACAAGAGGATAAAAAATATAATAATGGTGGATCTGTAGTACTAAGGGGCTACTGGCAAGGGAGGATAATTACACTGGGAGAAATAATTAACTTTCAGCAGGAAATATTACTTATAGGTGGGGACTGGAATTTGATTTGCAGCAGGGAAGATGTGTCTAGGGGCCCAGAAGGGGAAAATATAACAAAGGAGGGTAGATTTTTGAAAAAATTTGTGAAAATATTTGGCATGGAAAATGTGAATTCAGTAGTAGGAGTTCAGAGTGAATTGACATATTGCCCAAGATAGAAAAACTGGGCTAGACTAGCTAGAACTTAAATTTCACAGGAACGTGTGCATTTAATTTAAAGGTTTTGATATGCATCCAATAACTATTTCAGATCACACGCCAAAAATAACTAAAATAAAAACACATGGTAATGAAATAAAAATGAGATACTAGCACTTTCCCAACTATCTGTTGAAAAGAAAGGAATTTAAGGAATGGATAGTGGAAAATATTTGGGAGTTATTAGAGAAAAAACTTTCTTCTGAAAATATATCTAGGGAGTGGGATAAAATTAAAGTGGAGATAAAAGAAAGAGAGAGATGGTTAAGAAGTAACAATAATTATTTGAAGAGACTGACAAATGTTAAGGTGTTGTAGAATAGGGGATCTCACAGAACAAGAAGAGGAGCAACTGCAGAATGCTAAACAGAAAATAAGGGACTACCTTGATAATATGCAGGAGTTTAAAAAGATTGCTGTTAAGCAACTGTTTTTAATAATAACCCCAGAGCACAAAAACGTTTAGCAGAACAACTCAGGTAACAGAAAGTAGAAAGGGTTGTAGCTAAGCTTAGGGAGCCTATAGCAAGGAAGGTACCAAGATATCCTGTAGCAGTACAAGAAATGTTTTGTGAATTTTATGAAAATCTATACAAAGCAGAGATTATGGAAATCAAGAAAAGGTACAAATGGAAAGGTTTGTGGATGAATTAAATATGCAAAGGTTAGAGGTAGACGAGGCTCAATTAATAGGATAGGAGGAGATGAGAAAAAATTGGTGATGTACAACCAATCCACAGGAAAGTCCCCAGGAAGAAATGGTATTCCTGTGGAAGTTTGGAAGCTAGTAGGGGAAAACTCAAAGATCTGGAAGGTTTTGTTTAACAGTGTTTTAAGAGGAGGAAAAGCACCAACATCCTGAAAGAAAGTGGTGGTGGCTGTAATACCTAAAGAAGATAAAGATCCATCAGATCGAGCTTTGTACAGGCCCATTTCAATGCTAAATCATGATTATTATAAAGTGTTTATGTCTATAATGACTAAAAGAATGGCAACGGTGATGCCAAAATTGATAGATATGTAGTTTTGTGGGGGGGAGGCAAACATTTGACAACATTAACAGAACAATGATGATCCAGGGGGAAGCAGAATGCAAGACAATACCCACTGTTGTTGGTAATCTTGATGCAGAGAAGGCACTTGACAGAGTAAGCTGGGCAATGGAAGCATTTGCGTTCACTGATAAAATGATAAGGATGATTAGGAGGATGTATGAGGCATTGTAAGTGAAAATTAAAGCATGTGTGTTGCTCTCTGATAATTTCTGTTTGAACAGAGGAACCAGGTAGGGTTGCCCTCTTTCCCCTTTGTTATTTGAATTACATTTAGAATCGGTGACAAAGAAAATAAGGGACACAGAATTTCAAGTATATATTTGGTATGGTAGTCAAGAAAAGCTGGCTCTATTTGCAGATGATATTATTTTATACCTAATAAAATCAGAAAAGGGCATTTCAGTGTTGTGGAACATTTTGAGGCAGTTTCAAATATTTTCAGAATACAAAATTAATAAAGCTAAAACAAAGGTAATAGCTATAAATTATGTATCCACACACAAATTGGTTCAACAATATCCATATTTATGGGGACATGATAAAATGAAGTACTTAGGAGTATGGATTAAAAAGGATTCTGGTGTGGCAACTAAGGATATGTGTGAAAAGACTAAACAAAAGATAATACAAAAAATAAGAAATTGGAAGCTCTGCTATATGGATATGGATAGCTTGATACAAGCAGTTAAAATGGTTTCAGTCCAGGTCAGGCATATTTTTATCAGCCAGATGAGAAGTTGTGGATTGCAATTAATAAGGAGCTGAAGGATTTTATCTGGGTGGGACAGACAGCAAGAGTCATGTGGGATAAGCTGATTCTTCCAGTAGAATAAGGCAGTTTGGAATTACCCAATTTGAAGGAGTATTTCAGAGCTACACAGGTATGGCTTCTATACTTAGCACAAGCAGAAACCTACAATTCATAGTGGAAGGGATGATGAAATGGGAGGGGCTCAAGAAACAAGGAGAGGCTGAGATTTGGATGCAGATCCTTAAGGAGAATAACAATAACCATACAGAATAGGGACTATATCAGATCATTGAAATGGCTCATTATCGAATGCCGTAACATCGAACTGCAAAACCCGAACCCTAACAATATCGAAACCTCAAAACAGCAATTTTTTCCCATGGAAAAAAATTGCTGTTCTGAGAAACGCACACACACCACGAGCACACTAAAAAGCATCAATCCACACACATACATTTAAAAGTTACATCTAACCCTATACTACACTGCACATACACTACTATCTATACACTTACCTTAACCCAGACCCTAACCCTAAGGTCCGTCACTATTTCACACTCACCTCACCCACGCCCTAACCCTAACTCACTTAACCCACCCCTAACCCCAAATTCTCATTATCACACACTCACCCGCGCCCTAACCCTAACTCACTTAACCCGTCCCTAACCCCAAATTCTGTCACAATCACACACTTACCTCACCAGCGCCCCAACCCTAACTCACCCAACCCGTGCCCTAACGCGAACGTCCGCACAATCACACACTTACCTTAACCCAACCCGTAACTTTCCATTGCATTGCTGAAAACAACGAAGCCACAACAACCGCCAACCAAATTCTTTCCCTAGGAAAGAATTCAGTTTTGTGCAGCTTTGCTGTTTTCAGCATTTGCGATATTGGGTTCGATATTAGATCATTCGAAATTCTGCCGTTTCAATGATCTAATATAGACCCTACAGAATATACTATTCATAAAGTAGCAGAAAGTATTCTAAGAACTAAGCCAACATGAGAACTGAGAAAGGAGATTCTGCTGATAGGGATGACTGCTATTGTGGATACAGAGAATAGGCAAGAGGGGGTTGGAATTTACTGCAGAAAACTGGCAAAGGAACCAAGGTGATGGAAACAAATAAGTGGAGAGGGAAAGGTAATAGAATGAGAAGAGGCCAAGAATTTATTTGGACTGCAGGCTAGAGATTGCCTTCCCTATCAAGGATTGATAGCGGAGTTGTTATAGTTTTAAATAAATAACATTAAGAATTTACCTTATATGCCTTTAGTTAGGAACAACACTTTAGGATGTGTAAACAGAAATTGTATTCTTACAGCGCTGAGAGACATGACCCATAACAGAGTATAGGCAAACAGAAAGAAATAGGGGGACCCTAAGGAAATTACCAGCACTGGTAGAGTTTCTAGTAGACTCTAGACCAGAAGCTGCTGTTAAAAAAGGAATAATTAGTAGAACATACAGAATATTTCATACCTATAAGAATCAATCAGAGGAGGTTAGAAAGGATTGGGAAGAGAGACTGAATACGAAATTCACAAAGAAACAATGGGGGATATATGTATGTCTCCCAAGTATGCAACAAAGTCTTGAAGATTTAGGATCTTTACTTGGAAGTGTTTACATAGGTATTTTATACGCCAAGTAGACTCCAAAGGATTTTCCTCAGGTAGACATCAAATGTTGGAGGTGTGATGGGGAAGAAAAAAATAATTGGGAACATATTTTCTGGGAGTGTAGTTAGTAGACTTTAAAGCTTCCCTGTAGACTACTCTCAGATATGCTGGGTGAGCAAACTGGTGTAACTAAGGAAATCATTTTTTGAGCTGTGATACAGAATCGGAATTGCCTAGATATAGTAAGGCCTTGCTGAGTCTAACTATGGTGGCTGCCAAAAAAACAATTACTAGAAATGGAAATCAAAGTCTAAACCAACTGTACTAGAAGAATTGTGAAAACAGTACATGCAGAGGAGGAATGAGGCTTAAAAGAAGGCATGACCTGAATGAGCTATGTAATGTTCGACTGACAATGACTGGATAGATTATAAGTGATATAACATGTTCACAATTAAAATTTTGTCAATATGGTTTGTTTTATATATATATATATATATATATATATATATGATTGCCTATGCCATACGTGATAATTTAATAAAGATGTTTCTTGTTTAAAAAAAGATAAACATTAAGATGAGTAAAACTGTAATTAAGATTTTAGAGAAAGTAAAATAAGTGTTCATAGACTATAGGTAGAAATTCAGTGGAGCATTTGCTACTTGATATTAGTACTAATATCATATTTACACATACACAAACAAATACTATCCTAAACAGGATAGCAGAATTAGAATAATAAATACACATAGAAATAATAGAAGCGACAGCAGAGCTAGTCATTATCAGGAAAGCCGTAGTATTTGTAAATTACACTGCCCCTTACTTATATGGACCATATGTCCTGTACGTCTGGTTTTATGTCTCTTTGAGGTAATTAATATCTTATAATGCTCTTGGTATACCACCCCAAATGATCCTGCCTATGGATATTATATTACCTGTTAGTAGCCTGTATCTAATGGAAAGACAGCCTTTCCATGTACAGATGATGAGGCATTCCTTTAGTTTTTCTTTGTATAATTTGCTGGAATACATTTCAGCCTATTAATGTCATCACTAGTATAGACACAAATCTGAGCATTGCACTCAGTGATGTATCTGATAATACTGACCTATAAGATATAAAGGTAGGTAGATACACACCAGCAGATACAGTCCAAAATTACAATTCTTGTGCATCTCTGCAGCCACGAACAGTGGCCACACTGCAATGCAGCACAGGAAAACTGAAAAGAACACAGTATATAGAGAAGAAGCATGTGGAGTATGGCAAATGGGTCACCTTTTACATGCAGCACACACACAAGATAGACATCATACTAGTCAGCACACATTTATGGCTAAGCATGTCACAGTCTTGGCAGACACCACACGGCTGCATAAGCAATGAGAGTGATATTGCTGACTTAGTATCACACTGTGGCCCACTACACTCCAGATGTGAATCTGTCTGCTGCACATTTAAGCAACATGACACTACTGGGAACAGAGGGCAATGCCACAGGCACAGATCCTAATAACACGTGAAAGTGTTTAAACAATGAACATGTCTGATACATGTGCACCACAGCACAGTGCATGGTCAAGTACACGTTAAGAAAAGTACAGTACAGTACACACTTAAGTGGCTATCAGTAAGATGTGGAAGGCATGTGATGTACCACTGCCACAATATGTAATTCTAATCTAAAATGTATACCAGTTACATCTTATTATGAACTATAAGAAGATGCCAAACACTTTACATACAGTGGTACAGCATAAAGACCTAAGACCTATAGTATTGTTCTTACTGTAACCCACAACTTGGTAGGAAAAATACCACACACTTTATTTACTGGGGCAGCATGCAGACCTAGATTAGTGAACCTGTTTATTTGTTTATGTGTTTGTAACTACTTTTTTTTGGGGGGGGGGTGATGTAAGAATCCTTTTTGGCTGAGACCAGAATCACAGACATAAAAACAAATACAGTTACAATATAAGAACAAGTATAAAATGCATATAGTTATAATCAATCCATACAAAATAAATAAGGTCACTGGAACTACAATATTGTGAGAACTTCTTTAATATGTAAACTCATAAAATCATGATGAAACTCAAGTATAAAACACAGTTTCGCCTTGCAGCTTCTTCAGGGAGATAAATAAATGTAAAAATATGCTTTAAATACTAAGAACATAAAATCACATGATATAATTAAAACAACTTAATGAACTTGTCACTGTAATTCCTTCAAATGAGGTTTTAAAGTAACCATGCCATTTAAACCGGGTGGAATGTGTGCTCTAAGTCAAAAAATCCATTTAAGTTTTTCTTGCTCTATATAGTTCACAAGGTCACACCCTCTTAAAGATTCATGGTGTACTTAAAATCATAAATTTAAAAGTGTGTGCCTGATTTGTTTCAGTAATATGCCTGAGCAGTGCATTAGTTATAATACTCTTTTTTATTTCTGACATATGGCCACCAATCCATTCTTTAAACTTTTGGTTGGTTTTGCCAACATAATAAGCCCCACACTGGTTACATTTAGCTATATAAATCAAATTATTTGTATTGTAATAACCATAAGCTTTTAATGCAAAGTCTTTGCCATTTATAAGACGTGCAAATGATTTATTTGTGTATATGTGCTCACATTACAATTATTACATTTAAAGGTTCCATGTTTGGTGTTGTGAAATATTTGCTGAGTAGTAAGTTGCTCTTTGTAACACAATTTATTTTTAGGTTGGTATTTCTCTTATAACTAAAATAACATCCATCAGGAAGTGCCAGTATTTGTATACTATCATTTTAACAGCTGGTGTATTTTTATTATATGTCAAAACACATCTTTGTTTATGTGTGTGTAGTTGAATGGGTTTATTGTTATGACCTTTGCTATAAAACAAAGGTTGAGTTTCAGTTGTGCATTTGTTAATAATTTAATTTCTAATATTCTGTACATCCTTGGGTTTATAAATTCTTGAACTGTAGTTTGTAATTGGTTATTCATGTTAGTATCTGTGCTAAGCTTAGCCACTCTTGAGCATTGATTTTTAACAATAATATTATAAAGAAATAAATGGTGGGGTGCAAGCTTGTCCTATTTAACAGCGTGTTTCTTTTAATAGGCTCTTTGTATAATATAGTAGCAATACTTCCATTTTCATTCTTGATTAATCTAATGTCCAAAAAATGAATGGCTTGGACTAAAATTTCACTTTAAAATTTCAAAAGGTTGGTAGCTGTAGAAATATACAACAAAAATTCATAAAAAAGATGTTTTATTGCCTTCTCAAAGTAACAACAAGTCATCTACAAATCGCTTTGAAATAACATTGTTTTTGTATGGATTTTCAGCTAAGATGCAGTGTCTTTCCCGATAGAACATTACAATATTAGTGTATGTGTTTGTGACAGGGGTTCCCATCACAGCACCTTTGTCTTATTTATATAGCTGTCATTGGAATACACCAGCTGTCAAAAGAATAATGCGCAAATATTGGCCCTCCTGATGCATGTTCCTTGAACTAAAGTAAATTTTAAAATATAGACCATATTTTAGTTATAAGAGAAATACCAACCTAAAAATAAATTGTTTTACAAAGGGCAACTTACTACTCAGCAAATATTTCACAGCTGTAAAACACAGAACCTTTAAATGCAATAATTGTATATATTGTGAGCACATATACGCAAATAAAAAAATTACGCATCCTATAAATGGCAAAGACTTTGCATTAGACTCTTATGGTTATTACAATACAAGTTATTTGATTTATTTAGCTAAGTGTAACCAATGTGAGGCTTATTATGTTGGCAGCACCAACCAAAAGATTAAAGAACGGATTGATGGTCAATCATATGTCAGAAATAAAAAGGAGTATTATAACTAATGCACTGCTCAGGCATATTACTGAAACAAATTAGACACGCACTTTTAAATTTATGATTTAAGCACACCTTGAATCTTTAAGAGGAGATGACCTTGTGAACTATATAGAGTAAGAAAAACTAAACGGAGTTTTAGACTTAGAGGACACATTCTACCAGGCTTAAATGGAATAGCTACTAGAAAACCTCATTTAAAGGAATTATTCTGCCAGGTTTTTTGAGTTTTTTTTTTTTTTTTTTTTTTATTAAATCATGTGATTTTACATTTTTAGTATTTAAAGGGTGTTTTTATATTTATCTGCCTGAAGAAGCCGCAAGGCGAAAGTGTGTTTTATGCTCATGTTTTATTGTGATTTTATTGTTTTTCATATTAAAGAAATTATC
The DNA here is from genome assembly GCF_019279795.1 of Protopterus annectens. NCBI lineage: Eukaryota > Metazoa > Chordata > Ceratodontiformes > Protopteridae > Protopterus > Protopterus annectens. Next base: position 115,963,021 of record NC_056745.1, read on the forward strand.
ACTGTATTGTGGTTCCAGTGACCTTATTTATTTTATACTTTTCAATTTTTTTGGTCTCTGGATTTATTACCTCACCATCATTATCTGTTTGGGATTATAATGCAATAGATAACTTCAACATTTAACCAAAGATTTACAGATTGTAATAAAAAAGGTTATAGACAACAGAGAAAGTATTCACTAAGTCAGTAAGTGAAGGTACATAATCATATAGTAACAATACAGTACCTCTCACTACATATTTATAATACACACACACACACACACACACATATATATATATATATATATATATATATATATATATATATATATATATATATATATATATAAATATATATATATATATATATATATAGAGAGAGAGAGAGGGAGAGAGATATGGCCAGATTCAATAAAGCCTACACGGTCTATTTACACTTTGTGCACATTAAGCAGTGGTGCACACATGGTAGCACACTTTTAGATTCAGTAAGCAGATCTACACAGTGTGCACTGATGTGCAAACAAGGTAAACACCATGGCATGCTAATTACAGCATAAGCAGCTGAATTGTATGCTAATCAACCAATCCAAGATGGAGGAGCTATTCAACAAACTATAAAGCAACCATCTAGACTCAGTGCCGGATTTCCCTGTGAATTCCACAACCTATTTGAATACAGCCACAGAAAGGAGTCTACACAGAAAGAATGTTAGGGGCTCCTGTTGCTTTAATTCATGTATATGTGCAATAGGGTCAACTCCATGCTTCTGCTAATAGCCAAAGGACAAGAATGACAAGAGTTTTTGGATCTCATTTAACTTATCACAATCTACATGACATGTAAATTGTAGAGCGCTACAGGGTAGATACGGGCACACTACAGGAACTCTGCAGCCTCTGTTGTCCTCAACTTAGAACCAGGGCAAACCAAGGGGAAGCCATACCACTGAAGACAAAGGTATGTGTAGCACTTAGAATTTTAGCTACAGGAACCTTTCAGAGACCAACAGGGAACATGCTGGGGTTTCAGAGGCATCGGCATCCAGGATGCTCCATCAATTCCTGAATGCTATGCTCCAACATACCAGTGACCACATATATTTTCTCCATACTCCTGAGGACAGGGGCAGAAATATGCAGGAGATCTACCCTGTAGCTCACTACCCTGACTATAGACCGGTGCTATAGACTGCACACATATATAAATTAAGGCACCACTCAGAACAGGGAAGGCTCTACATAAATAGAAAGGGCTTCCAGTCTATTAACTGACAACTCATGTGTAATCCCAAGGGAATCATCTTGAACATGTGTGCTGGCAACCCAGGCAGTTACCCCAACTCACATCTGTGGCACACCTCCCAACTGCATCAGACGTTCACTAGAGGGATATCCCAAAATGTCACTAACTGGGGAAATGCAGGTTATGCACTGGAACTATGGCTGATGACACCCATCAGAAACTCACACACACCCACCAAAGAACACCATAATGAGGCACATGCTCAAACCATAAATATCATAGAGCATGTGTTTGGGCTGCTGAAATCATGGTTCTGGTGCCTAGATACATCTGGAGGAGCCCTGCAGTACAATCCATACACATGTACTAAAATATTCCGTGTATGTTCCATGCTACACAACATCATCCTGAGAAAACAGCTTCAGCAGGATCAACAAGGGGGAACGGCACAAATCCAACCACCAATGGCAAGGTCAACACAGCCACATGCAGGTGAGGAGTCATAGGAGGAACCAGCACCTGCTGTGGGTGTAGTCAGATGTAGGCATGCTCGATATGCCCCCGTATAGAGTAAGAGGCAATGCATAGCACACTCACTCATCACCTAAGGGGCTAAAACCTTCCTCTTACATACATGCATATAGTAACATTGATGCCAGGCAACACTCACAACCTTTACCTCCCCATGTAATGGCTGTGTACTGCTAGTATCAGACAGAATCAGCCCTGAACTAAAATTTTTGCAACTGCTGGATTTACAAGGTAAGTGTTGATCCTGGAGTGAATTGCTTAATAATATGAATGAATGGCAAATCCTTGCATGTTGTTACTTGGTAATGTAAGCAAGTAAAAGGTCGGTGATCTGTATAGAAATAACTTTCACATGTGACAACAGAGACTTCTGACTTATATGTGTCCATTATCAAGTAGTAGGTCTCAGGCGTCAAAGATTTACACAGTTATACCTCTCAAAGTACTGATGGTCACCGAATGTCCACAGTTTGGCATCATACTTTTGTACTGGAAAATCATTAAAGAGAGCAGTTAGAAAGTAATAAGACAATCTCAGTTTCTAACTTCACAACCCTCACAAGATCATTAACAATATTGATGCAAAAATTGGTTGATTCTATCAACTAACTTTTTAAGACCAGTATAAGTCAATTACCAAATCAACATCACAAATGCAGATGTACTAAGCATTTATTCAGCTATGCACCCTGAGCATAAGACACATATGTTATGTACATCTGAATCCAAAAGATAGAAAACAGGGATACGGCACAAATATCATCGCTTGCACAGGGTGTTGTGTGCCAGGGTAGGAAGCCTAGGCTGACACAGAAGGTCAGTGAGTGTGTTTGATTAAGAAAGAAAAGTAGGCAGACATTTGGATAAAATAACAAATGGCTAGTGAGACAAAATGAGCTTTAAACTTCATGGCTGAACCATGTAACTGTCGTGTGTCTGTTTGGATCCTCCAAGTGAAGCTGGTGTGCGAGTGTCTGCATGAACACAGCCAAACTCTGTGCTAGCTCTATATCTGGGTATGTCAAACAGGTGTGAGCAGTACATAGAAGAGGTAGCAGTTCATCACTGCTGTACTCAACCATGGGAACTGGCTCTTCCAGGAGTTGCACTGGCATGTCCACACCCATGGTCAGATGAACTTCTGCTACCTGAATGTGACCAATGTCTGCTGGATGAGCTCACCTCACAAGGATGCACAGGACTATGACCCAATGACCTGCCATGTCTGGGTGAGAACACCTCAACTCCTGACAGAGCAGTGGAAGTAGTGCCACTATGGGAGCATGACTGGACACAGCCATATCAGCTAACAGCAGATGATGTGGCTAACCTACACCCACAAGTATGCTGCCCCCCTCCCAGCAGATGTTTCATTACAGACACCGCTAGTTCCAATGTGTCATTCATCTGATCCATTGAATCAGCAACACAGTGGAGGCAGTCATGCATGTCAGCCTGTGCCACATCTACAACCCTAAGCATTTCTCTGGAGGACCTATGCAAATGTGCCTGTGCCTCTATGACAGCCCTAAACATACATCAAGTGACATGGGAAGACACACCTGGATCGGGTGGAGGATGGGCAGCAGGGCTCCTCCGAGCACTCCTAACAATGCATGGCACCTTGCCCACACTTTGGCTATGGTCAGAGTCAACAGAGACCATAGCCGCAGTAACCAAACTTCCCTGTGCAAGTGTCTCACCCTCCACCTGTTCAGTATTTGAGATCTCACTAGAATGGGTTGGCATAGGACTACTGGCTGTGTCAGATGGAATTACAAGGGATGGCTGAATGTCATCCTCAGTGTCAGATTCAACCTCTGCACCACCCGACTGTGCCTCTGTTTGACCACAATCATCATAAAGTCTTCAGATACTCTGACATCAGGTAGTAAGAGTCCTACATTTCCACTGTCAGGATCACCTGGAATGATAAGCAACAAATACAGGAAAAAATGATAGCTACACTGCTATAGTCAAATGTATGCTAAAAAGTAATGCTGGTGGCACTACTACAGACAATACAGCAATACACACAACAGTCTTGACACCTACATCCCACATATGAATAAAAGTTATATATTTCTTTGAACTCCTCATCACCACTGACAAACAAGGTATTTGGCTTAACATGTGCAGTTGATGCAATGCTTCCCATGGACAATGGTCCTGGAAGATGTTAAGCAAAAGTAAAGGACAACATCATCACAATTAACAGTAACATAGGAGGTTAACGTTTTTGTCCTTCATATGTGCATTAATGATACTTTCAACAAGAACTTGGATGACAAATCCAATCTAAGCCCATGCTTAATTAATCCAAATGTGTTGTTAACGGTAGCAATCTACAATCCCCCAAATATTTTTTTGTTAAACAGAACTAATGTATTACTGTAAATATTTTACTATACAAGAATATTTAACAATTGAGATACATAAGCCTACCTGGAAGCTCCTCCTGGGACATACTTGCTGTCCCTGAAACAGTAGCACCAATGTCAAGGGCACACTGTTCTGCACTTTCCTGGGAGCTGTCTGGATCCTTGACAGTGGACATGAACTCTTCATTTGTTGTTAGTCATGGCCCTATAGCAGGCCCCCACAGTACCTCTCTGATCGCGGTCCACTGCAGCTGCTCTCCTCCATGCAGATGAGATCATGTCAGTGGCCCTATGGCACACCTGATCATATGTCCTCCTGTGACCACCTACTGCATTTACATCAGCAAATATATGTTGCCAAATTTGGATTCTGCCGGACATATCTCCACTTGCCCTCATAAGCAGAAAGGCACCATATCACCTAAAAGCTTCCACAGTGACTTGATTCTCAAGTTCACTAAAGGTGGGTTTTCAGGGATTGAGATGCTTGTGTGCCATAGTCCTAGGTGACCTAAGACACAACAGAAAGATAAAACACATAAGTATCACATAAATAAAATATTCCCATTTCCAGATAAAACAGAAAAGGTAACATTTTACTATAACCCACTGGAGAAACATAAAACAGTCAAGATATTGAAATATGAAAAACAGGAATTATGTGGTTGTAACATATTACGTTCACATAAAAAGCAGGCTGGATGCAAAACAAGGAGACTAATAAATAGCAACATAGCAACATATCCTTGTTTGTGCCAAAACAGTAATGCAACTTTGCTCCTCCACCACCAAAAGAACAGGCAAATAATACATTTTGCTAACAAACCATCAGTGAAATGCTAAAAGTGCTATCAACAAAACTGTCCCTGAAAGATGTCTACAGATTTAACACAGACCATTCCATTTTAAGCTATTGCCAATGATGTACACCTGTGAAATGCCCTGACAAACATGCCCATGTCATCAGTATACTTCTAAGTAATGCATACATATAAAAGTATTGTTTGCAATGAATATAAGTATATATATATATATATATATATATATACATAAAACAGATTTTTCTTAATGACACTTCAGCATATGCAGTATATGCTGAAAAATGCAAGCATACCTTCTCAAGGTCAGTAGTCTTCTGGTTAGATATATTCCAAAGTATAGTCTCTTCTCCACACAAACAAGTCTCCTCACCTTCAGGTTCTCTAGCTACACAGTTGCCTTTTTATGGTGTAGATTCAGTGCTGTGAGCATGGTGAAGATGCAAATGGGGTGTGGACTCATTAGAATTGCTGAATCCCAAATACTTGGCTCTATATATCAGATGTAAACATAGTGCATGCACTCTCTCAGTGTTTGTTGCTAACTGTTGCAACTGTAACTGATTACTGGTAGGGAGAAAGAAATCACAACGCCGATGCAGACTGCCCTACATCCAGTAAGTGCATCAGGTTAGACTTATAAATTGTTAGAAGTAATTTTATCAAGGTTGGAAATGTAAGTAAGCAGCACACAATTCATGGGTTCTGTTCAGTAACATCTAACCCCCCTTCATTTGACAACTGTATATTATTGCCATTTAATATCTCACACATTTTAAGGACAGTGATATAGAATGCCTTACAGACTGCATGTCTCAGATTACTGGTCAGATAAGACAAGAATGAGCAACAAACAATGAGAGATAAGATAGAGCTGAATTTTTGCAACCAATAGTCATAAATGGTTGTGTGATCACTCAATGCACTACACCCAAAATTAATATATGTACAAATAACTGTCATATAGTTTGTTAGTAATGTGGATGATGTTGCAGTTGATTTTATGCAGAATGATTTCAGTTACCTCCTGCAAAGCTATGTGGCAAAGAGCAATAAGGCACACTTACTGGGTTCTGAAGGTTCATTGGAGTGAGACTTCACATCCAGACCTATGTAAAAATATTTCATGTGTACTAACTAACAGTTTTGTAGCATTTATTTTACAGATTGCTTTTCGTCATTTCAACAACTTTTCCTTTTATTTTATTTATTTTTTTGCCAGTGTCATGATGCATGACTTAGTACAAACAAGGGAAACAGAGAAAATTCATGTCAGATTTGGCTGTGCTTACCTTGTTTGCACGACACTTAGCAATGCACAAACCCAAACTAGATGCCTATCCAGGAAGCAGGCAGAACACCTGCAGACAGGGTGTTTGTGAAAGTGTAAAGGTCAAAAGGGATACATTGTTGCAGTTTTTGCTTTCCATCACACAATGCCACTAAGCAACATTGTACAGTTTTTGGCAAGGTTCCCCAACACCTGCAGCTATCAATCACCTGCAGACAGAATACAGTCAATACCTAAAAACAGATACATTCAATTAATTCTGTTGGGCACCACACAGACACACTAAGTGGTGTTGCATGGCGGTTAATGCACAGAACTTAAGAATAAGTAGGAAACCATGGAACTATCATGTAACTACTCCTGCAGCAGCATGTTTAAATGTAGGGCTGGAATACAGATGGTCTTGGGCATGCCACAGGGTGTGCAACCTATTTTTACTGTTGTGACAGTGCAGTTTATAGCAATGAACTGAAAAATATACAAATGTTATTTCAACATTCTTGTGGCAACAATGTGTAGATGTTGGGTTGCCATACAGATAGTCCTGGGTTCTAATACAGGACATTCCAGACATTGACTGTTTTTCCATTTCCCATTACATTTACTTTAATTTAGAGTACTTTAGATAGTGGAGCTGATATGAATTATATGTATGAGGGATAACACACCCTTATGTTTTCAGATGTAGGACTTAGGGTATACTGTCTACTTTATTTATGTAAATATACTTCTGCTATCTGGAATTGAATAGCCTTCACAATTAAACAAGACACAAACACAACTGGATCTATATATAAGAACCTTGTCAGGTCACACATGTACATATTTAACACTTCAAACTGTCAGCTGTATTTATAAATTTTTCCTGACTATGTCTGAGCAGCACTTATTCAGTAAAAAAAGATGGAAAATCACTGTTCTAGAAGAAAATGTTTTGTCTCTTATGCCTACTTTTGAATCCCACACTTTAAAAATAAATTTTACCAGTGTACAAAGCCAAAAATAAATGTTTCAGGTCATGACATTTATGCCCCCAGTAGATGTCTGCAAACTTAACTCATCTAACAGTTATCTTCCAATTTTTCAATATATACAGTAGTTCTAAGCTACAACAGCAAACACCCCTCAAACTAAGGTCAGCTGTCAGATTAAACTTCCAATTTCAAAAATTGCTTTTCTCCCTGCTTGGCACTGCTGCTCTCTGTTTAACATCTGGCAAACGTGGTTGGCATCATTGCTCAGGTTTGTACACTACCGGTAAATGCAATAGCAGGAATTGGTGAGAAATCATTAGTTGTCATTGCTCTAGTTAGGCTGTTAGACATGTCTGGAGTTAGAGGTGAATGTCCCAGTTTAGGGCACAAAGGTGGGGTGTTTAGGAGTCCAGAATATTTATTGGATTTCTGGTAAAGCAGCATAGCCAAAGGCTTCAGTAGCGGGACTTTTCTGGCTCCCAGTACAAGTCTGAGGCTTGGAGTAGTTTAGCTCAGGCAGTATCCAGTGTGACTGGCATCCCACACACTGGAGAACAATGTAGGCATCATTTTAATGACTTACAGAGGTGCAAGAGGCATACACTCAGCCAGTGGTTGACTGAATTTCAAACTGGTGACATCCCACAGCTGTGTAAGTATACTAATAAACGACTATTTGTAATACATAGAAAGCTAAATATAGGCAAGCCTGATATGCATAATGTTCTTCTGTTCTCTTCTGTTCTTTCCACAGTTAATGCCAAAACAGTGTTTAATCGATGGGCTCATGCTGATTGAATGGAGAGACTGAGGGATGCAAGTGGTATGTATGCAGCACAAGTGAAGCATTATTGTAGCTTTAAAAGTTAAAGATAGATTTTGAGTTTTTTTTTACGGTTGTAGCAAACTGAGCATGCATATCCTAACTGTAAAAGCAAGTATGCATGCATTAGTCTGTAACACAAACCAACTTTAGGAGTCAAGTATAAGACTGGCATTAGAGGTTGTGGGTTCAAAAATCATGAGTAACAACTATACAATACTGCATTTCTTTAATAATAGTACATAAAATCAAACTCTATACAAGTGGCATAAATGCCCTGCTATTAACTGTAATCTGTATAACTGGACCAAGCATATGTGCAATATATGCATATTTCAAGGATTACTTTCTGCAGTCTGTATTTATAGTATGTAGTTGTTAGAACATATACTTAAATTTAACACTTCAGATAAAACAGTTGTATAATTGTGTTAATGCATTGTATGTCACATGTGATGGTACTAATGTTATCTCTTTTTTCCTCACCATAACCATTAACTCTTTTTTTATTTTCTATTATGTGTCTTCAAAATGTCTCGATGTCATCCATCTGTAACAAATGCGCTATGAAAAGTCACTATTAGCGTGTATTAGTGCTGTTTACTGTCCATTTACTCTTCATGCCATGAAACTACATGTGAAAACATAAACTGAAGGCCTTATCTAACAATATGTTACATATTGCAAAGCATCCATGTGTTGTCTTCCTCCATATATTGCAACCCTGGTCTCTCAGCATTTGTTCACAAATATATCAACTACACTACATAATTAATAACAAATGCTGTGTGACATATAAAGCACATCAGTCTTGTAACATGCACAACTAGAACCATCTTCACAGTTGAACATGCCTACACATCCATCAACTGGCCTTGGGAACTATCGACCTATAAGCCTAATCATCTTTATATGCAAGGCTATGGAAAGAATCATCATGGACCTTATCCACAAGGACATAGGCAACCTTCAAACTCTTGACATGACACAATTTTGTTTAGTCAAGGGTAGATCTTGTTTATTAAACTCTTTTCTTTGAGAATGTCACCAAAGCCCTGGATGAGGGAAAACAGTACATACTGCCAATCTTGATTTAGCCAAGGCCTTTGACACAATCCCTCATTCAGGTATCATAGATTATCCCAAACATTACTAGATGGGTAGCCAACTGGCTCACCAACAGAACACACACACTGTCAAAGTTGGGACTCCACCTCCACCAGTAGACCAGTTACCAGTGGATTACCACAAAGATCTGTGCTGGGCCCTCTACTGTTTGAAAACTAAGTCTCTGAATTCCAGGCACAGGTAGATGGCCTGTGACTTACCAGATTTGCCGATAAATGTAAACTGGATGCAATCATATAGAGTCCCCTAATAATGCTAAAATATTACAGAAAGGGCTGACACAGACAAATGATTGGCATCGCTCATGGACTCAAACCTAACACAACAAAAATGCTTCATTATCCCCTTTGGCAAAGAAGTAGCCCCAGGTAATTATGATATGGATAGCACCCCTCTAAGCTCAAATTCGGCGGTCTGAGACTTGAAAACACAGGTTGATAGCAATCTAAACTTTGATCACTATGTGTCCATAGTGGCAAGAAAAGCATTCTACATTGCACACCTCATAAATAAGGTCATCACATCCAAGATGAGGGAGGTCATAGCTCTGCTGTACTTGACCCTTATCTAACCACTAACTGAGTACAATTCTTCCTTCTGTATGTACCTCACCAGACATCTGCAGCAACTGGGGAGACCACAAAGGTTTCTGACGAAGAGAATCCAGGGCCCCCAAAACATGACATACATGGAAAGACTGAAAACCCTGTCACTGTACTCGGTATCAGACAGACTGCTGAGAGGTGACCTTTGCCTGGCCTGCAGAGCAGTGTTGAACCCTGCAATGATGGAAATTCTTCACATCTGCAAATCAAATGAGACAAGAATAACTTGCTCCAGAGATCTCAACCTAGCCTGTGACATAAACAGAGCATGCTAGAGAGACAGATATATCTCCCAGCGATTGCCACTCCTCTGGAATAGGCTCCCACTCCATGTGAAGCAGAGCTCCTCAATGACTCTATTCATGAACAAACTTGACAACTGGACTGGTGACCATAAATTAATTCCAGGGGTGCCACTTATGTCGCCTCATGGACAGGGCAGTTGGTGCTGATCACAAAATCATTCTGCTAAAAACAACCATTTAACTATGGTCAATAAGGGTACTCAGGTTATTATACAGTTAAGCTTGTAAAGGCCCTAGGGCTATTAGCCTAGTAACCTCTTATGAACCTTTGAACCTATGCAGGGCTCCCAACATTTTCTCTCCAACATCCACTGCTGATGTCATCCACTATAAGTAATCCCTGTAAAAGTCAGACTTGTGCCTTGGCGCTCGTGTAAAGTAATGAGTTCTGTAGTCTGTGCACTTAGGTAGAAGGTTCTATTCTCACTGCAGTCAACTGGGGTGTTTGTGTATTTGTGCTATTGCTTGACATTAGAGAAAGCCTATTACACCAGCATGTGGGACACTGCTATTACCATATTCTCTTCAGTAGACATTGCTGATGTCATTACCTAGAAAGTGTTGTCTCAGACTTGAGCTGTGGTGCTTGTCTTAAATACAGAGTTCTGTAGTCTGTGTACTTTGATAGGTAGGGGTTCTGTTTTTCACTGCAGTCAATGTGTGTGTGTGTGTGTGTGTGTGTGTGTGTGTGTGTGTGTGTGTGTGTGTGTGTGTGTGTGTGTGTGTAAAGTAGTCATCACCTAGAAAGTGTTATCTGAGACACTTCAAGTCAGACTTGAGATGTTTCACTTGCCTGAAATCCAGAGTTTTGTAGTCTGCATACTTAGTCAGGTTGGGTTTCTGTTCTAACCACAGTCAGCTGGGTTCTGTTTGTGTACTTGCTTGACAATAGAGACAGCCTTTTACACCAGCATGTGGAACACTGCTATTACCATTTTCTCCTCACCAGACACAGCTGATGTCATCACCTATAGCTGATTTGTGGATGTGTACTATTCCCACCAGGGCAGGGTCAGAGACTAGCCTGGAGGCCTTGCAGAAGTCAGCACATTCTATATGATACAGATTACAGTGCCATGACTTCCAGTCTATCCACATACAACATGGCATGGTTTGTAGGCCCTGTCTTTTCTTGTTGAAAAACCCCTGTAGTCTCTCCAGCTGCTGCATGTGTCTGGTGAGGTACATACAAAAGGGAGCAATATACTCTATTAGTGTTCTGATGAGGTTCAAGTACAGTGCTGTTATATAATCCTCAGATCTGAATATAATGGCATGACTTATGATGGGCACAACATAGCCTTTCCATACCATTGTGGACACTTGGTAGTCGAAGATCAGATTTCTATCTATGTGTGTTCCCGCGTTTGCATCACTGAGTTTCAGCATAGCGGGAGTTTTGTCAATGATGTAATTAGCAGGGAATTCCACTTTGCAGAAGGACAAAATAAAGACACATTTTTGAATTTATTTGTAGACTGTGTGGCTTTGTCACCTATCATTTGTCTATGTTAAACCCTCTTGTAGTATGTTATAATCATTGGTGGACCAATGACTGCACCCAGTATGCAAGAATCAGCAAATACGGTAAGCCAAAGACATGTAGTTTAGCCTGATCAGTTGAGAAATAGATTCCAAACAGTAAAGGGCCAAGCACAGATACCTGGGGTAAGCCAATGGTGACAGCTGTACTGTTACAGGTTAATTCATCAACTTTCATGGTATATGTTCTCTCAGTGAGCCAGTTGGTTACCCATCTTGTGACATAAGGGTTAATCCCCAGCTGGGAGAGTTTCTCAATGATACCTGCATGGAGGATTGTGTCCAAACCCTAGGCCAGATCAAGATAGGCAGTATGCACTGTCTTACCTTCATCCAGGCCTATCATACCGAATCAACGGGCTGTGACAACATCAAAGATTGCCTATAGCATGACTCAGCACATACACCTTACAGACATACTTCAACACACCCTCCACACAGACTATGTTCCTGTAGTGGTACATCATCATGAATCCATTTGGGTTGGGGGGACAGCGTGTATAGACACATCCTGACTCTCTTCATCTGTCAGGTAAACCAACATATCATCATGAACCTTTTCTAAATGGACACTAGTAATATCCCAGCTGTGTGCAACAGATCTATGTAAGTTGGGAATGCTGCATCATGTCTGTTAAATTTGTTATATGTCCTCAAAGCAGTCATCAAGTGCATGCATGATGACAATACTATTATCCTTTTGAACTTGACAAGCCCAAGGTATTTGACACAAATCCATGCTGAGGTATTCACTTAGCACTGTCAGATGTGAACATAATCACCTATATCCCCAAGTGAGTAGACCACTGGTTCACATATGTGGCATTTAAATATGTTGACATGTGTGACGTGACCTTTATCTCAGGTCCAGTGATCACATCCACATATCAGAGCTGTCTGATAGACCCTTTCCTGTCCATTATTTAAGTCACAGACATTTATTTATTTATTTTTATTTATTTTATTTTACATTTGTTGACCGGGTTAGTCCAACTGGATACATATCCATTTTCAGTGGAGGCCCGGGGAGAAAAGCTCCAAAGAACAGAGGTACATAAACACATATACTGACAAAACAATAGTAAGTTAGTAAGTTAACATAACATAAGATGGCGCATTAAAACAATAAGTAATACAAAAATATATTCCTAGATAAAATAGAAGTTAGTGAGATGGATTGTCGTGGCTACAGAGTAAACCCTTTAGGATTTGGGTTGTGTGGAGGCTTGGCTAGGCTATGAAGAGTCGAGGGCATGCACTATTAGTCAGGATTAGAGCATGGGCAAAGCCATTGGGTTTTTAGTAAAGCTCGGAGGTGAGTTTTAAATTGGTGTAGAGTGGTCATTAGTCTTAGGTTGCTAGGGAGGGCATTCCAGGTTTTGCCAATGGAACTGGCATAAAGAGCTTCCCCTCCCGAGTTGTTAGGTTTGATGGTCAATACTTGAATACATTTGGATGACCTGAGGGATGAAAGATTAGAATAGGAGGTAAGAATGTTGTTCAGTGAGGGAGTTTTATCGGGATGTTTAATAATTTTGAATGCCTCAGTAAGTTGGTTGAGTTTAAGAATATTGGGCAGTTCTAGCCATCCCAGTGTTCTTAGATTTAGGCAGTGATGGGTGCAGTAGGGCATTCCTGTAATACATCTAGCTATGTGGTGATAGGCAGTGGATAGTTTATTAAGCTCTTTTTTGTGAAGGAAGGAGAATATAGGGGAGGCATAGAGGAGAGTGGAGAGGAGATGAGTTCGGGCTATGGTTAGTTTGGTGTGTGGGGTTAAGAATTTCTTAATTCTGTACATGGACCCAAGTTTCTTGTTGAGTGATTTAATGGTCAGGTTCACATGCATATCAAATCTAAGTTTGTGGTCTATTGTCACCCCGAGTAGTTTGGTGTGGGTGACTGGAAAGATTTTGGTACCATTGTTAGCGGACACAACGAAGGTTGGGATGTGGGTGTTGGGAGATTCTAGACCGTGAGTAGTTGTTGGAGTAGGGAAGAATAGAAGCAATTTGGTTTTGGTTGGATTAAGTAGGAGTTTTAAGTCTGAGAACCATTTTTCGACTAAAGAAAAGCAGTTTTGGGTAGTAGCTTGGAGTTTGGTGAGAGAGTCATCGGAACAGATTAGGGTGGAGTCATCCGCATATTGAATGCAGGTGGCTTTGGGAAGGATAGAGTGTAAACCGTTAATGAAGAGGGAGAAAAGAAGGGGACCGAGAATAGATCCTTGGGGGACACCGATATTGGTGGGGAGTAGGTCTGAAATCCTGTTTTGCCACTGTACCGCCTGTTTTCTACCAGAGAGGTAGGCGTTGAACCAACTTATAGTGGTTTTGCTAAGATTAAAGGTTTCCAGTGTGTGGAGCAGTTGTTTGTGGTTGACTATATCGAAGGCTTTCGATAGGTCTAGAAAGAGCGCAGAGGATATTAATTTGTTATTCCGGTTGAGGTTGATTGAATTAACAAAGGAGAGGAGAGCAGTGGTAGTGCTATGATGTGGTAGCCGTGTTGGGAGTTAGATAGGGGATTATTTTGGATAAGGTGGGCAATAAGTTGTTTGTGAATGCAGCGTTCCATAATTTTGGATAAGGGGGACAATATTGCAATGGGTCTATAATTGGATGTGTCAGTAGAGGACCCTCCTTTGTGGAGAGGAATGATATAGGAGATTTTCCAGATTGAGGGAATAGAGGCTTCGGAGATAGACCGGTTAATAAGGATGGATACCGGGTAGGCTATGGCGTCAGCTGCTATTTGTAAGTATTTCGCTGGGAGTAGGTCCGCCGCTAGGGTAGTTGGTTTAAGTTTTTTCAGGAGGGTACGAATGTAGAAGGTGGAGGTGGGTTCTAAGTTGAAGGCAGGTTGATTTGGATCATTGGTTGAGGTTGCGGCCAAGGGGGAAGAGGTAAGCTGGCTGGCGAGGGACTGGATGGTCTCAGTAAAAAAAGAATTAAAAGAGTTAGCTATCTCACTTGGATCTTTATCCATGAGTGTTTCAGGTGTGGGGGTGGAAGATTTGCCTGGATGGAGGAGGTGGTTGAAACCAGCCCAAAATTTTTTAGGGTTGTTTTGATGCTTGTCTTGGAGGTGACAGAAATATTGTTTTTTATCGGACATAACGGCTGCTTTGGTTGAGTTTCTAAGCTGTAGGAATTTTATGCGGTCCAGAGGGGTTTTTGTGGTTCTCCATTTGTTCCAGGCCTGGTCTCTGAGTTTAATTTTATTTTTTGTGTCTTTGGTTAGCCAAGGTGCGATACGTTCCTTAGTTCTAATGAGTCTCTTAGAAGCGTGAGAGTCAAGTATTTTGAGGAAGGTATCATTAAAGTATGACACACTCTCTTCTAAGGGTAGGGTATTTAGGATGGACCAGTTGCATGCCTTAAGGTCTGCAAGAAATTGGTCAGGGATGAAATTCTTGCTGTTCCTAACAAGTGTGGTTGGGGGGGGTGAGTATTTGGACATTTATGTTTTATAATAAAGGTAATAAGGTGGTCACTAAGGTCGTTGGGGAGGGTCCCTACGGTATAGTTGGTGGGATCCTTGTTTGTAAGGATCCAGTCTATGATGCTTTCTTTTTGTTGGGCATGTCCAATTCTAGTAGGGGAAAGAATAAGTTGGGAGAAACCGTGTAAGTTAATAGGGAGAGGATTTGGATGAGAGGAGTATAGGGACCAGTCAATGTTAACATCTCCTAGAATTATCGTTTCTTGGGGATAGAAGGTGGTAAGCCAACTGAGAGTTTGTTCTAGGTTTTCAATGTTGTTGCCTGGAGGTAACTAGGTGACTATGAGATTAATACTTTTTTGGTTGTTTAGGGATAATTTTAGGGCAATCAATTCCTGGTTGTGGACTTTTGGAGGTTGGAGGGGGTTCCTAGTGATGTTCAAGGAGTTCTTGAACATAACTGCAATTCCCCCACCCTTTCTAGTTATTCTATCTGCCCTAAGGATGTTATACCCAGGTGGGATGATTTCCTCATCCTTAGTGATAGGTTTGAGCCAGGTTTCAGAAAGACACATGATGTCAGGGGAGTGGGTTTCGAGCAGAGCATGTAAGTTGTGTACTTTGTTGTTGAAGCTTCGTACATTGAGGTGAAGCATGCGGAGGGAGCCCGCTAGGCTTCTGGCAGTGTCCAAGGAGTTTGGGCCTAGGTCAGTGGAAGGGCCAGGGTTGGGGTGGATATCGCCATCTTTTGTTATGGATCTTTTTAAATAGTCAAGTATACTTTGGAGTTTAATTAGTAGTTTGAGATGTTCCCTTGTTGAGGATGTTTTCGGGTAACAGAGAGTGAGGTGGAAACTGTAGGGGTTTTTGTTAATAGAAGGGTAGTGAGAGGGATGAATGAGATAAGGGGTGTCATGGGAGTACAGGAAGGTTTGACTGTTGGGAAGGTAGGCACCTGCAGGGTTTAGGGTATCGTATCTCGTTAACAGATAGGTTGAGATAAGTAGTAGTATTATAAGAGGGAGAGTACTAAAAGAGTTTCCTACCATGGCGAGGGGGGGGGATGAATTACCTTGTTGCAATTGGTGTGTAAAGAAACTAGGAGGCGGGAGGAGAGAGTGTTAATGGAAGAGTTAAGTGGGTGGGTGGATTGAGGGGGTAGGCTTTGTAGTATAGTCAGGTGGAGAAAATGGAGGGGAGTGGTACTGGGAGAGGGACAGTTGTGATTGGGTGGTGGTAAGGGGGGTGGGCCTAGAGACCTAATAAATGTAGAGGTAGCGGGGGCGGGTGGGAATAGGGGGCAGGGAGGGGCGCAGAGCGAGCCCGAGCGTAGCGAGGGCGAAGCGGAGCGGGGATTACACCACAGAGTTTTTACCTTGTTCTTAAGGTAACCGCCTTCAACAGCAGATAGCAGACTGTTTTATTGAATCTAAGGTCTGCTTTCTTAGTCAAAAGTTGTTACAAGTAGCAAACAGTTTGTTTTTAAGTATAAAGTCCGCTTTCTTAGTAGAATGTTTTTTAAATAAAAAGTTTGTAATCTTTTTGTTGCCGCCTGACACTAGACAGTTGAAAATACTGTTAGGAAGGTAGGTTCTTTACCTAGGCAGCTGTTTGAGTTATAGGACTAACACGCAGACACTTTAGTCAGTTGTGTGCATTCGCACTAGGAGAGGGACGTCACAAATGACATACACATCACAAATGACATACACATCCTGTGTCCAAACAGCTGTCTGGGGGACTACAGATAGAGGGCAATCATTGACTCCAACTGTGACATTAGTATAATACAGGCAGTATCAACACACACCAAAGACTGCTGGCACAACAATGGTAGCACCTGTGATGAAACAAAAATATGGAGGGATTTGTTACATCATGAAAACAAACACACAGCCTAATGATAATGTAGACATCACACCCTGTAAGCAGTAACCTGTGTCCTGGAGTAGATGGTACATGGAAAATCCTCCAGCATGTGACCACATTGCTGAATACTCCCTTGTATGTAACACAACTGCTGAGTATGTGAAGTACATCCACATCAAAGGCCGTAATACTTCCACAGTTCACAGCCTTTATCTCACCAATAACTGAATACAATGCACCATTCTTTATGAAGCACGTTTTGGCGGGCTTTTCCAGCTATTGAGAACTCAGCACAGCTCCTCGTGGTGGCCAGCAGTGTTCCTCTAGCAGC
Source organism: Protopterus annectens (assembly GCF_019279795.1). Classification (NCBI taxonomy): domain Eukaryota; kingdom Metazoa; phylum Chordata; order Ceratodontiformes; family Protopteridae; genus Protopterus; species Protopterus annectens. The sequence goes on from NC_056745.1 coordinate 115,980,292, forward strand.
AGAGACCAGAAAAGACTACCTTTCCAGATTTTAAGTATTTTTCTTGGCTTTTTTTGACTTTTTGTGCCTTTCGACTACTGTTTCTGCTTATTTTATCAAAGTTTGCACTGTTTTTACTGTGTTTATAAGCTAAAACTGTTTACTGCACTTGCTAGTTTAAGTTTTGCCTAAAAGTTAAACTACAGGCTAATACACTCAAGTGTACTAGCTTTTGATAGCATTTAATCGAAAATCATAGCATTTATTGTGTTTTCTGCTTTTCTGTAAAAAAACTTGAAAAAACAAAAAGATATCCTTGCTTTCCATACTTTCCTAACTAGTGTTCCAGAGACCAGATTTTGCTGATCCCTGGGCTTTGTCTTGGTTCCTGTTTTCTCCATTTTCCTTGTTTGGTCAAGGGGTAGTTTCTTTACTCACTAGTGGGAGTAGGGAGTACTGAGCTGCCTGTTTGTCCTCAGAGGAGTGGTTTAAGGCAGTAACTTGTAGTTTATTGGCCATTTTGGGTCATTTCCTGTCTTTTCCAGCCCCCTGCTATAAACACGCTTTGGCGGGCTTTTCCAGCTATTGAGAACTCAGCACAGCTCCTCGTGGTGGCCAGCAGTGTTCCTCTAGCAGCAGAGACCAGAAAAGACTACCTTTCCAGATTTTAAGTATTTTTCTTGGCTTTTTCGACTTTTTGTGCCTTTCGACTACTGTTTCTGCTTATTTTATCAAAGTTTGCACTGTTTTTTCTGTGTTTATAAGCTAAAACTGTTTACTGCACTTGCTAGTTTAAGTTTTGCCTAAAAGTTAAACTACAGGCTAATACACTCATGTGTACTAGCTTTTGATAGCATTTAATCGAAAATCATAGCATTTATTGTGTTTTCTGCTTTTCTGTAAAAACTTGAAAAAAAAAATATCCTTGCTTTCCATACTTTCCTAACTAGTGTTCCAGAGACCAGATTTTGCTGATCCCTGGGCTTTGTCTTGGTTCCTGTTTTCTCCATTTTCCTTGTTTGGTCAAGGGGTAGTTTCTTTACTCACTAGTGGGAGTAGGGAGTACTGAGCTGCCTGTTTGTCCTCAGAGGAGTGGTTTAAGGCAGTAACTTGTAGTTTATTGGCCATTTTGGGTCATTTCCTGTCTTTTCCAGCCCCCTGCTATAAAGCACGTTTTGGCGGGCTTTTCCAGCTATTGAGAACTCAGCACAGCTCCTCGTGGTGGCCAGCAGTGTTCCTCTAGCAGCAGAGACCAGAAAAGACTACCTTTCCAGATTTTAAGTATTTTTCTTGGCTTTTTCGACTTTTTGTGCCTTTCGACTACTGTTTCTGCTTATTTTATCAAAGTTTGCACTGTTTTTACTGTGTTTATAAGCTAAAACTGTTTACTGCACTTGCTAGTTTAAGTTTTGCCTAAAAGTTAAACTACAGGCTAATACACTCATGTGTACTAGCTTTTGATAGCATTTAATCGAAAATCATAGCATTTATTGTGTTTTCTGCTTTTCTGTAAAAGAAAACTTGAAAAAAAAAATATCCTTGCTTTCCATACTTTCCTAACTAGTGTTCCAGAGACCAGATTTTGCTGATCCCTGGGCTTTGTCTTGGTTCCTGTTTTCTCCATTTTCCTTGTTTGGTCAAGGGGTAGTTTCTTTACTCACTAGTGGGAGTAGGGAGTACTGAGCTGCCTGTTTGTCCTCAGAGGAGTGGTTTAAGGCAGTAACTTGTAGTTTATTGGCCATTTTGGGTCATTTCCTGTCTTTTCCTGCCCCCTGCTATAAAGCACGCTTTAGCACGCATTAGCGCGATTTAGCGCGGAGTTACCACTGTTGCACACTAGGGCAGTGCCGGTTAAGCAGGTTTAAACTATTCGGGCTACCTAAAGTCCACTCTTCAAATTTTCCCTTGAAACTACCTTCCTCGACCTATACTACTGATCTAATCAGCGTATCCTATAACTAAAAAGATCATCTCTACTTGACTCTAAGTAGACTATTCTCTATCTGTTAAACCTAGCACTTGCTCCTACAGTACTTATTACCTTGATACGGCACTCTTATAGATAGCACCCCAAAAAGGCAACCCCCCATTTCTCGGTCACCCACATCCCGGAATCTTTTTAAAGTTTTTGTCTATCCTTCTAGCATGTCGAGGGATCAGTTGCTAGTGTCCTCTCCTGCTCAGCTGGTGAACCTGGGAATATTGAGGCAATGTACAATTGCCTCATGTACACAGACAACCCTCTCCTCCTCCCACAAAACACAAATACATGCGAGATGCAACTATACGGCCAAACTGGAGGCTGAGCTCTCTCAACATAGGACTGGCAAGACCAGTCAGGAGGAGAAGGTTACCACACACACTATAGACCCAGTCTCACATAGTACCATTACAACCTCAAATCATACACATAAACACACAAAGACATACTCGGAGGCTCTGATCAAAAATCTACCAAAACAGCAGAGGCCACCAAAGCAGACACCCAAACAACCACCACCCAAGAACACAACACCTGCAACACATAGACCTCACAGTCAGAGTGTCAAACAGTCACAGCCCTTAAGGCCAAACACAATGCCAGACACACTAGTCATTGGTGACTCCATAGTCAGACACACTGACGTCCCGCTCACCAGACTGAGTAAGGAGAAGGTCACAGTAAGCTGTCTGTCGGGTGCTAGAATCCGCCACATAACGCAAGCACTCAGGTCTCTCAACAGCAGGTACAAATACGACTCAGTCATTGTCCACGCTGGTGTAAACGACCTGAGACGTACCTCCTTGGACTACATGAAAAGAGACATTGAGGAGCTCTCTGATTATGTAGCCCAGGCAGGTATGACCCTGACCTTGAGCAGTATCCTACCTTCACCAAGAATGATGCCACAATACAGAGATAAGATGATCAGCTTTAACAATTGGCTTAAACACTGGTGTCATTCAAAGGGGATCCAATATCTGTCTGCCTGGGATGACATGCTGGACAAGCCACGCTGCTTCAAGGGATGGCTTGCACCTGTCACCCTGGGATTCCGGATATTGGCAAAGGCTCTTGCCACCCCATAGTGCCTTTTAGGCAAGGCTCAAATTCTAAACCTACCACCCTAGAACACAAAAAGGAAAAACTAAGGGTAATGCTGCTCAATGCCAGAAGTCTAAATCTCAAAATGCACGCACTCGAGGCCCTTCTCAGTATGGAGAACATCGATGTCTGTGCTGTGACAGAAACCTGGTTCAAGGCTCCTGAGAGCACCCCAGCGCTATCAGGTTTTACCTCATATCATGCGTTCCGGCCCCAAAATCAGGAAAATACCAAGAAAGGAGGGGGGGTATCCATATTCATTAAGGACACCCACACCTCAAGACTGGTGGCAACGCATGATGCATCGGAGACCATCCAGGTGCAATTAACCGTAGGCAAGACTGCTCTGCAAATTGTAGCATGTTACAGGCCACCCTCACAAACTCAGGAACCTCACATGGCCTTCCTGAAAACACTAGAGGGGATAAATGTATCACCAAACACCATCATACTAGGTGACTTCAATTACCCAAATATAGACTGTGAACACTACTCAAGCCCAAACACCCTAGCCCAAAAGTTCCTGGAATTCATAAACTCAAATGCCATGGAACAACTAGTCACCATTCCCACAAGAGGAGATAACATACTTGATCTCATCATCACGAACATGGGAGCACAATGTTCAACACGAAGTATACCCTCACTGGTGAGATCAGATCACAAACTAATCTCGCTGGAGGTCCTCATCCCACCCCACCTGAAATAAAAAGACCACAGTAAAGAACTTCTCAAAAGCCGACTTCACACTTCTAAAGACTAGTGTGGTCTCCTTTAAGGCCCCGAGCGGGAAAACAGTACTCAAGCCGCTGAATCACTTACAAATGCCTTCTACCAGCACCTGCAGGACTGCATGGATAAGGCAATCCCAAGCAAAACAAAGACTCTTTGTACCAAAGGCAAGCGTCCAGTCTGGTGGACCCCAGCCATAAACAAACTCTACAACAAAAGGAGGAAGCTACTACAAGATAGAGCAAAATCCTTAAAAGGTAAGACACCCTTGATCACTATAAGTAAAAACTAAGAGCTCTCATAAAATCATCCAAAGCAAATTTCGAGAGAAAAATAGCTAAAGACTCAAAAGACAATCATAAGGCCTTCTTTAGCTATGTTAGAAACCTAGGAGGAAACTCCCAGATATGCTCAGAACTAGTTCAAAATGATGTGAAGATTACTGATCCTACAGACATTGCCAACATACTGGCTGACAGGTTCAGTGCAAACTTTTCCCCTCCCCAAAAGGAGAGATATCTATACCAAACGATTGCAGCCCCCAAACATCTCCAGCGCCCAAGTGAGAACTGCTCTCTCCAAAGCAAAAACACAGCATCCATGGGACCTGATGGTGTCCCCGGCTGTGTGCTCCACGAACTCAATGAAGAATTAAACCCACAGCTAGGACAGCTGTTTAATCAAAGTCTTACCTCTGGATACGTACCCAGGGGTGGCGCACTGCAACTGTGGTCCCACTTCACAAAGGCGGTGCCTCCACCGACCCTGGAAATTACCGCCCATTAGCTTGACAAGCCTTATCTGCAAAGCCATGGAGAGGATCATAATGGACCTCATAAATAAAGACATAGGGAATTTGCAGACTTTGGATCCAACCCAGTTTGGCTTTGTCAAAGGCAGATCATGCCTTTTAAACTTGGTTGACTTTTTGAAACAGTCACCAAAGCCATTGATGAGGAAAGGCAGTCCATACAGCCTACCTCGATCTGGCTAAGGCCTTCGATACAATACCCCACTCGGGTATCATTGAAAAACTCATCAGCTTAAATGTTAACCCATACATCACAAGATGGGTTGCAAACTGGCTGAGTGACAGAACCCACAGGGTCAGAGTTGCTGGCGCCATGTCAGACTCAAAGCCTGTCACAAGTGGTGTCCCACAGGGCTCAGTCCTGGGCCCACTCTTGTTTGGCATCTACTTTTCCAGTACAAGCAAACACAGGAGGGTTATGGCTGACAAAGTTTGCAGATGACTGCAAACTGGGCGCCATAGTAGAAAACACATCTGACACAGATATCCTTCAGAAGGGCCTCACAGAAGCGGATAACTGGTGCCAGAGCCACGGCCTAAAGTTAAATGCCAAAAAATGCATAGTCATACCCTTCGGGAAAAACAAGGTTACCCCTAGCTACCAAATAGGTGGCAATCCACTGAGCACAGAAGAAGTTATCAGGGACCTGGGGACCCAGGTTGATAGTAGTCTGTCATTCGACACCCATGTAGCTAAAGTAGTTAGGAAGACCTTCTACATTGCCCACCTTATCATGAAGGGATTCTCATCTAGATCAAGGGAGGTTATAGTCTCCCTTTACTCATCACTCATCAGACCAATGATTGAGTACAATGCCCCATTCGGAATGTATCTGACCCGACACTTGCAGCAGCTGGAGAGGCCACAAAAGTTCCTCACCAAAAGGATAAAGGGTCTCAAAAATCTACCCTATGCTGCCCGACTGAAAGAACTCCAGCTCTATTCAGTCGCCACGCTTGCTCAGAGGTGACCTTTGCCTAACATACAAGGCCATGTCAAACCCAGATTTGATGAATATGCTTCACCTCAAAAATCTAGATCCATCAGAGCCACAAGGCGGGAGACTTAAACCTCGACACGGCTATTAATAGGACGTGCTGGAGGGATAGATTCATCACCCAAAGACTCCCTATGCTGTGGAACAAAATCCCGGTACATGTGAGGCAGAGCACCTCGCTGGCCTTGTTCAAGAGAAATCTTGATCAATGGATGGGAGATCGCAGATATACCCCAGGGATTACCTCAGTGTCACTGCTCGACAGAGGCACAGCAAAATAATGGGTATAGTTCCCCATACTAAAGGGGTGGCGTAAGCCACAAAACGATGGGCTAGGCTTGTAAATGCCCTCGGGCAGATAGCCTAGTATGAACCTATGAACCTATGAACCTATGTACTTTCCTACACATTTTCCAGTGATGTGTAACTGAAGAGTAACACCTTTGCCACAGTGAGCAGAAACACATCTTATTGGCCATACCTATATATACTTTTTTTGCATAAACATTACTGTCTGATGGTGTGGAACCTCCATCAAGGTGTTGCATCAGATGCATGTGTGATACCTATTCCACTCATGCTCACAGTACATACATAGCTGTTTGACAACATTAATGGCATGGGTTACATTCATGACAGTGTGGATTGTGCCATATACTTCTACATGCACATCAGTCAACTACCCTGGTTTGATCATAATGTCACATACAGGTATAGCAATGTTCCTCCTAACATCTCCAGCAGATGTTAAAGTGTCAGGAGAGTGTGAGATTGCTGACATGTCATAATAGTTGTACAAGTGTGTTTGTGCAGAACCATTTCTGATCACACAGAATCACATATGTTATACCAGAGACATGGGATTACTGGTGGTATTATTCTGATATTGTCCATGATTGTGTGTGCTTCTTTTACTGTTCTCTATGAGCCTTTACCCATTTCCCACTTGTTGGAGACTTCTGCTGAGATTACACTAATATTCAGGCAAATCAGTTTGCACAGCTTTACAATATGTACCCTACCCCACTTGTATATAACATCCATGATAGATGTCCTCTGCATTGCTCATGTAAGGATGCTTATCTCACAAAATAGTGTAAGAAACTTTTCTGTGTGGAAGATTTTCAGTCCATATATTTCTAGTTAATCACTGTATATTAATCAGATCAGACAATAGTAGTAGAAGTAGCGAACGTAAACTCGTCAAGTCAAAAAGTAATAATAGAAAATACATAATTCTACAGCATTACTAAGTAATCGAAAGTAATCCAAGCAAGGCAGGCCGTCTGTTTCCAGTCGAAAATCCTTTATTAAGTACACAGACAAGCGATCCAAGTGAAACAAAAATAGAGTAATAATTTCCTCACAAGCTTTCTAAAAATATATATATACTTTTTATCAGGCATGGGAGTGGTTTATTGTGCTGTAAAACAAAGTGTTATTGGTACACATGTTAAATTCACATCCCTTCCCCCATCAGTGTGACATTTGAGCTGGTCCTGCCCTACCTAGTAGCTGTCATAATAATATATAGCCCTAATGTACTTTAATGGTACATCTTATTTAACCAAATTATTAAGTAGATTATTAAGTCTGTGATTTTATCCAAGGCAATACTACATGGCTGGAAATATATCAACCTTAGTTCATTTTGCGATCAAAAATTATATATAAATATATGCATATACATTTTGCATGTAAAAATCAGTTTCTATTTTCATAACCTATTGTTAACAAAGATCGCTTTTGTCCTTCTAGACTTCTTCAGGTCTGTGTACAAGAACCCTAAAAACCTATATAATTGTATAATTAGTTAGTATTGTTATTACCATCATTTTGAATAAAGTGAAAAAAAGATAAAATGCATGTATGATGATAGAAACAAAATATACACTTAAATTTCAAATGATTTAAAATGGTATTTAAAACCAATTTGTAGAAAAAAATAATAAAATAAAATACAATTAGTCATGTAAACAATGTGGCAATTTTCTAAGTTCCAGTGCACTTTTAATTGAACAGTAGTAGTTTAGTCCAGGCTTTCTAAAAGAGTTCAGCTTTAATTGCCACATGAGTTCATGTTTCTCCAGAATATTCGGGATGTCTCCTTCAAGATCACCCATGTCTATGTGATCCAGGATCTGGAACTTAAAACCTGTGTGTCTTTTATGAAGAGAAAGGTGTTTGGCTAGTGCATTATTTTTACATCCAGAGCGGATTTCTGACAGATGACATGAAATCCTTCGCTTGAGTTTATTTACAGTCTTGCCCACATAGAATGCATCACATTCATTGCACTGTGCCCTGTAAATTACTTTTTAGTGTTACAGTCACCCCTGCACTGGTTTTAATGATCTTCTTTAAATAAGGGCAATAAAAACTATCACCTTGCTGTATAAATATACAAAATGTACAATTAGTTTCACATCTTTTAGTGCTTTTCTCACATGGTCTAGGTTTAAATTCAGCAAAACTTCTAATATTCCTGGCCTTCCTATAAACAAATGATGGGGCTTCACCTAAGATGTTAATCAGAAAAGGGTTTCCTGTGACAGTGTACCAGTTTTCTTCAATAATATTTTTGATACTGTGATAATCCAAAGTGTATGTCAGGATGCAGCTATTTTTGCATTTGTTATTCTCTTTGGAATTACTTAACATTTTTCTACTGGGGAGGTTGAGTGAAGGTGCTTCAGTCCATTTCAGTTCTATAATGGGTTCCAGGATGTTTTTTAACATCTGACTTTCATAGCCTCTCACTAGAAAATCATTCTCTAAGTTGTTCAGGTTTCTCAAAAATGGTTCCATCTCTGTGATAATTCGAGCTAATCTATAGCCTTGGGATTTCACTACATTATACTTGGTTTTTGTAGGATGTAGACTTTTACTGTGGAGTAATAAGTTAACCCTCGTTAGTTTTCTGAATAGATCAGTGGTGATTCTGTTATTGTTGGTGTCCTTGGAAATCTGCATATCTAAGAAAGTGGTTGAAGTACAGCTATGGGAAGATGTAAACTTCAGGAAGGGGGTTGTTTGATTGAGGTAAGTGATAAAATCTCCAAGCTGCAAGGTGTCACCTTCCCACACAATAAAGACATTGTCAATAAAACGTAAATAGCATGTGATATGCTGCATGTAATCTGTGTTGTTTAACACAAAGTCCTCCTCCCATTTGCCCAGGGCTATGTTAGCTATGCTGGGAACCATGGCCGCCCCCATTGCTATACCTGTTTTTTGTTTGTAGTGTTTGCCATTGAAAGTAAAGAAATTGAAGTCCAGTACAAGATTAATGAGCTTGCTTAACTTTTGCAGTTGTGCCTGTGTACCCTGATTATGTTTCTTAAAAGCTGCTGTTATACAGTAATTGTGAGGGAGCACTGTGTACAAGGATTCCACATTAATAGGTACCAAAATACTGTCAGCTTCCACTGTAATGTTTTTTATTTTCTTCAAAAAATCCATTGACTCTCTTATGTATGACTTATTCTTTTCTGCTAGAGGTTTCAGCAAGTAATCAAGGTAAATGGCTGTGGCTTCATAGGTTCATAGGTTCATAGGTTTATACTAGGCTATCTGCCCTAAGGCATTTATAAGCCTAGCCCAAATTTTTGTGGCTTACGCCACCCCTTATATGAAAAAATACTGTGCCCATTAGTTTGTTGTGCCTCTGTCCAGCAGTGACACAGAGATGATTCCCGGGGTAAACCTACGATCTCCCATCCACAGGTCTAGATTTCTCTTGAACAGAGTCAGCGAGGTGCTCTGCCTCACATGGACCGGGATTTTATTCCAAAGCATAGGAGTCTCTGAGTGATAAATCTATCCCTCCAGCACATCCTATTTATATCCGTGCTAAGGTTTAAGTCGCTTGCTCTAGTGGTTTTGGTGGATTTGGATTTTTGAGGTGGAGCATGTCCATTAATTCCGGGTTGGACATGGCCTTGTATGTCAGGCACATGTCACCTCTGAGCAGACGGTATGCGACTTAATAGAGCTGGAGTTTCTTCAATCTGGCAGCATATGACAGATTTTGGAGTCCCTTTATCCTTTTGGTGAGGAACTTTTGGGGTCTCTCCAATTGCTGCAGATGTCGGGTGAGATACATCCCGAATGGGGCATTGTACTCGATCATTGGTCTGATAAGTGAAGAGTACAGGGGAACAATGACCTCACTAGATCTGGATGTGAATCCCTTCATGATCAGGTGGGCAATGTAGAAGGTCTTTCTAACCACTTTAGCAACGTGAGTGTCAAAAGAAAGGCCACTGTCAACCTGGGTCCCCAGGTCCCTGATAACCTCTTCTGTGCTTAGTGGATTGCCACCTATATGGTAGCTTGGGGTTACCTTGTTTTCCCGAAGGGTATGACTATACATTTTTGGCGTTTAACTTCAGGCCATGGCTCTGGCACCAGCTATCTGTTTCCGTGAGTCCCTTCTGAAGGATATCCGTGTCCGATGCACTTTCCACTATGGCCCAGTTTGCAGTCATCTGCAAACTTTGTCAACAAAGTCCTCCCATGTTGGCCTGTACTTCTGAGAAGTAGATGCCAAACAATAGGGGCCAAGGACCGAGCCCTGTGGGACACCACTTGTGACCGGCTTGGAGTCTGACACAGCGCCAGCAACTCTAACCCTGTGGGTTCTGTCCTTAAGCCAGTTTGCAACCCATCTTGTGACATATGGGTTTACATTTAAGCTGGTAAGTTTTTCTACAATACCCGAGTGGGGTATTGTGTCGAAAGCCTTTGCAAGGTCAAGGTAGGCTGTATGGACTGCCTTTCCCTCGTCAATGGCCTTGGTGACTGTTTCGAAGAAGTCGACCAAGTTCAAAAGGCATGATCTTCCCTTGACAAAGCCAAACTGGGTCGGGTCCAATGTCTGCAAGTCAACTATATCTTTGTTTATGAGCTCCATTATGATCCTCTCCATAGCTTTGCAGACTAGACTTGTTAAGCTTATGGGGGTAATTACCAGGGTCCGTGGGCGCCACCTTTGTGGAGTGGGACCACAGTTGCCGTCGCCACTCCTTGGGCACGTATCCTGTGGTAAGGCTGAGATTAAACAGCTGCCTTATGTGCGGGTTTAATTCCTCATTTAGCTCGTGTAGCACACAGCCGGGGACACCATCCGGTCCCATTGATGCTGTGTTTTTAGCTTTAGAGAGAGCAGCTTTCACCTGCGCATTTGAGATGTCCGGGAGGCTACACTCGGCTGGGATAGTTATCTCTCCTTTAGGGGAGAGGGGTGAAGTTTGCACTGAACCTGTCTGCCAGTATGTTGGCAATGTCTGTGGGTTCAGTGATTTTTGTATCATTATGGACTAATTCTGAGCATATCTGGGAGTTTCCACCCAGGTTCCTAACATAGCTGAAAAAGGCCTTATGATTGTCCTTTGAATCCATGGCAATTTTTCTCTCAAAATTGGCCTTAGTTGATTTTATGAGTGCTCGTATTTTTACTAATAATGATCAGGGTAACTTCCCTTTTATGGATTTTGTTCTATCATGTAATAGCTTTCTCCTCTTATTGTAAAGTTTGTTAATGGCTGGGGTCCACCAGACTGGACGTTTGCCCTTTGTGGAAAGAGTCTTGGTTTTATTTGGGATTGACTGATCCATGCAGTCCTGGAGGTGTTCATAGAAGGCATTTGTAAGGGCTTCCAGAGCTTGGGTTGTGGTTTCCTCTGGCTCAGGCGCCTTGAAGGATACCACACCAGTATTGAGTAGTGTGCAGTTTGCTTTAGGCAAGTTCTTGAGTATGCTCTTTTTTGTTAGGGGTGGGGCGGGATGTGGATTTCCAGTGAGATTAGTTTATGATCAGATCTCACCAATGAGGGATATACTTTCGTGTGGAGCATTTTGTCCCCATGTTTGTGACAATGAGATCTAGTATATTTTCTCCTCTCGTGGGAACAGTGACTAGCTGTTCCATGGCATTTGAATTTATGAACTCCAGGAACCGTTGGGCTAGAAAGTTAGGGCTTGAGTAATGTTCCCAGTCTATATTCGGTAGTTGAAGTCACCCAATATGATGGTGTTTGGAGATACATTTATACCCTCCAGTGTCTTCAGGAAGGCTGTGTGGGGTTCCTGAGTTTGAGAGGGTGGCCTGTAGCATGCTACAATTTGTAGAGCAGTTTTGCCTATGGTTAGTTGCACCTGGATGGTTTCGAAGCTTCGCGTTGCCACCAACCTGGAGGTGTGGGTATCCTTTATGAATATGGATACACCCCTCCTTTTGTGGTGTGGTCCGGGTTTTAGGCCGAACGCATGATATGAGGTAAAACCTAATAGTGCCGGGGTGCTCTCAGGAACCTTGAACCAGGTTTCAGTTACAGCACAGACATCAATGTTCTCCATACTGAGAAGGGCCTCGAGTGCGTGCATTTTGAGATTTAGACTTCTGGCATTGAGCAGCATTACCCTCAGTTTCTTCCCATTTTTGTTTTCTAGGGTGGTAGGTTTAGAATTTGAGCCTTGTCTAAAAAAGGCACTATGGGGGTGGCAAGAGCCTTAGCCAATATCCGGAATCCCAGGGGTGACAGGTGCAAGCCGTCCCTTGCGAAGCAGCGTGGCTTGTCAAGCATGTCATCCCAGGCAGACAGACACTAAGTCATTAAGGGAACCTCCACTTGCTACCACCGGTCTATAAGGTGGGTCTTCCCTGTTCTTGTGTGGCTTTAGTATTCCAAAAAAGTAAGGTAAACGTGGGCATGGGCTCCATAAATAATTATAAATATTTTCAGTGATAAGTTTTTCTTCCCATAATGTGGTGAGATTAGTGTTCCATAAAACATATGCTCTTTTTATGTCATCCATGGTAAATACCTCATAAAATCTGTTATCCTGCAGCATGTTCTCTATCTTTTGGTTGTAGCTAGTGGTATCAGTCACAAGTATACCTCCTCCCTACCCTATTCAGACATACCACACGTACAGGAAAGTAATCACTAGAAATGTATAATACAAAATGGTATAGCAAAATCTAGACAGTACAGCCAGATTAAGTTGATAAAGGGATAATGGTGACTAGCTATACAAACTGATAATATCTATACATGTTGATGTGGTAGGACATTGTATATCACCAAATTACACAATCAATGTAAGAGCAACCAATTGTAGCCCTGAATGCACTGAAGGAAGGCAATACATTTTACTCACTGGTAGTATACAGACAGAGTATGACAGAGTGAAAAGGCACAAAACATTATACCCATTGATACAGTATGCCAACTTCAGAGTATTATAGAGTGAGATGACACAATGTATTTTACCTATTGATTCAGCATACAGTGAAGACACAATCCATTTTACCCACTGATACAGTATACAGACAGAGTATTACAAATAGAGACGACACAATGCATTGCACTCACTGATATAGTATACAGATGGAGTATTACAAAATGAGAAGACACAATGAATTTTATCCACTGGCACAGTATACCATCTTTTGAGTATTACAGACAGAGAGAGGACACAATACATTTTACCCACTGGTACAATATACTGAGTATTATAGAGTGAGAAGACACAATACATTTTAACCACTGGTATAGTATAAAGAGTATTACAGAGCATACCTCTCAACCTCTTAGTGTAAGAAATCTGGACAAAGCCTGACAAAATGGGGGGACAAAGGTCCAAAAATAGTGACATATTTTACATATGGCTCTTATAAACTTAGAAAGCTGCTAGAGTAACAGAGCCTGTATTAACATACATTTTCTCAAGGATTTGAAGTCTAAAAATCAAATGTATATCATTTATTTACTTCAATCCTCAGATCATACCAATGATTTGCCAGAAAACCACAAATTTTATAAGGAATAGACAAAAATATGAGGCAAAAATCTGGACATTCTGTGAAAATTTGGACAGTTGAGAGGTATGTTACACAGTGAGAATACATATTGTATTTTACCCACTGGTACAATATATAGAGTATTACAGAGTGAGAAGACACAATACATTTTAACCACTGGTACAGTATACCGAGTATAAATAACATAGTGAGAAGACACAATGCATTTTTCCCACTGGTACAGTATACAGACAGAGTATTACAGTGTAAGAAGACAATGCATTTTTCCCAGTGATACAGTAGAGTATGACGGAGTGAGAAGGCATAATGAATTTTAACCACCAGTACAGATTGCAGAACATTGTAGAGTAAAAAGACACAATACATACCATTGGTAAAGTATACATTCAAAGTATTACAGAGTGGGAGGACACAGTGGATTTTATCCACCAGTACAGCATACAGAGCATTACAAAGACACAATGCATGTTGCCCACTGGTATAGTATACAGAGTATTACAAAGTGAGAACACACAATACACTTTGCCCACTGGTATAGTATACAGACAGAGTATTGCAGAGTAAGAAGACACAATATATTTTACCCACTGGTATAGTATACAGATTAAAACAGACTGAGGTGACACTATACATTTTACCCACCAGTACAGTATACAGACTTGGAGTATTACAGTGTAAAAAGACACAATGTAATTTGCACAACTGGTGTACTACAGGCAGCTAGAACATTATTCCTTTTGCAGTCCGTAACATATTATTGTAAGATAGCACTCAGGGTGTGGCCAGGATGCCAGTCTGATAGCAGCAGAAATCCATAGCTCTGCTTACATTTTAATATCCTGACAGGAAATATGCTTTAATTTTTAGAAAAATCTATCAAAAAGTATACTAAAAGTTAGATTAACATAGACTCTTTATTATTTTCTAAAAATGAATACATAGCCAAGAGAATTTTTTAATTATTCCTATTAAGAAGCTTTCTACTGGAGATCTCAAGATGAGCAACTCAAAGAACCCACACCAGGAGAGGGCAGTGAAGAAAGAACTACATCTTATAATAACAAACATCCAAGAACTGTCACTAAAAACATGAGCAACGTGAAGAACCCACACCAGGAGAGTGCAGTGAAGAAAGAACTACATCTTATAATAACAAACATCCAAGAACTGTCACTAAAAACATGAGCAACTCGAAGAACCCACACCAGGAGAGTGCAGTGAAGAAAGAACTACATCTTATAATAACAAACATCCAAGAACTGTCACTAAAAACATGAGCAACGTGAAGAACCCACACCAGGAGAGTGCAGTGAAGAAAGAACTACATCTTATAATAACAAACATCCAAGAACTGTCACTAAAAACATGAGCAACGTGAAGAACCCACACCAGGAGAGTGCAGTGAAGAAAGAACTACATCTTATAATAACAAACATCCAAGAACTGTCACTAAAAACATGAGCAACGTGAAGAACCCACACCAGGAGAGTGCAGTGAAGAAAGAACTACATCTTATAATAACAAACATCCAAGAACTGTCACTAAAAACATGAGCAACGTGAAGAACCCACACCAGGAGAGTGCAGTGAAGAAAGAACTACATCTTATAATAACAAACATCCAAGAACTGTCACTAAAAACATGAGCAACGTGAAGAACCCACACCAGGAGAGTGCAGTGAAGAAAGAACTACATCTTATAATAACAAACATCCAAGAACTGTCACTAAAAACATGAGCAACGTGAAGAACCCACACCAGGAGAGTGCAGTGAAGAAAGAACTACATCTTATAATAACAAACATCCAAGAACTGTCACTAAAAACATGAGCAACGTGAAGAACCCACACCAGGAGAGTGCAGTGAAGAAAGAACTACATCTTATAATAACAAACATCCAAGAACTGTCACTAAAACATGAGCAACGTGAAGAACCCACACCAGGAGAGTGCAGTGAAGAAAGAACTACATCTTATAATAACAAACATCCAAGAACTGTCACTAAAAACATGAGCAACGTGAAGAACCCACACCAGGAGAGTGCAGTGAAGAAAGAACTACATCTTATAATAACAAACATCCAAGAACTGTCACTAAAAACATGAGCAACGTGAAGAACCCACACCAGGAGAGTGCAGTGAAGAAAGAACTACATCTTATAATAACAAACATCCAAGAACTGTCACTAAAAACATGAGCAACGTGAAGAACCCACACCAGGAGAGTGCAGTGAAGAAAGAACTACATCTTATAATAACAAACATCCAAGAACTGTCACTAAAAACATGAGCAACGTGAAGAACCCACACCAGGAGAGTGCAGTGAAGAAAGAACTACATCTTATAATAACAAACATCCAAGAACTGTCACTAAAAACATGAGCAACGTGAAGAACCCACACCAGGAGAGTGCAGTGAAGAAAGAACTACATCTTATAATAACAAACATCCAAGAACTGTCACTAAAAACATGAGCAACGTGAAGAACCCACACCAGGAGAGTGCAGTGAAGAAAGAACTACATCTTATAATAACAAACATCCAAGAACTGTCACTAAAAACATGAGCAACGTGAAGAACCCACACCAGGAGAGTGCAGTGAAGAAAGAACTACATCTTATAATAACAAACATCCAAGAACTGTCACTAAAACATGAGCAACGTGAAGAACCCACACCAGGAGAGTGCAGTGAAGAAAGAACTACATCTTATAATAACAAACATCCAAGAACTGTCACTAAAAACATGAGCAACGTGAAGAACCCACACCAGGAGAGTGCAGTGAAGAAAGAACTACATCTTATAATAACAAACATCCAAGAACTGTCACTAAAAACATGAGCAACGTGAAGAACCCACACCAGGAGAGTGCAGTGAAGAAAGAACTACATCTTATAATAACAAACATCCAAGAACTGTCACTAAAAACATGAGCAACGTGAAGAACCCACACCAGGAGAGTGCAGTGAAGAAAGAACTACATCTTATAATAACAAACATCCAAGAACTGTCACTAAAAACATGAGCAACGTGAAGAACCCACACCAGGAGAGTGCAGTGAAGAAAGAACTACATCTTATAATAACAAACATCCAAGAACTGTCACTAAAAACATGAGCAACGTGAAGAACCCACACCAGGAGAGTGCAGTGAAGAAAGAACTACATCTTATAATAACAAACATCCAAGAACTGTCACTAAAACATGAGCAACGTGAAGAACCCACACCAGGAGAGTGCAGTGAAGAAAGAACTACATCTTATAATAACAAACATCCAAGAACTGTCACTAAAAACATGAGCAACGTGAAGAACCCACACCAGGAGAGTGCAGTGAAGAAAGAACTACATCTTATAATAACAAACATCCAAGAACTGTCACTAAAAACATGAGCAACGTGAAGAACCCACACCAGGAGAGTGCAGTGAAGAAAGAACTACATCTTATAATAACAAACATCCAAGAACTGTCACTAAAAACATGAGCAACGTGAAGAACCCACACCAGGAGAGTGCAGTGAAGAAAGAACTACATCTTATAATAACAAACATCCAAGAACTGTCACTAAAAACATGAGCAACGTGAAGAACCCACACCAGGAGAGTGCAGTGAAGAAAGAACTACATCTTATAATAACAAACATCCAAGAACTGTCACTAAAACATGAGCAACGTGAAGAACCCACACCAGGAGAGTGCAGTGAAGAAAGAACTACATCTTATAATAACAAACATCCAAGAACTGTCACTAAAAACATGAGCAACGTGAAGAACCCACACCAGGAGAGTGCAGTGAAGAAAGAACTACATCTTATAATAACAAACATCCAAGAACTGTCACTAAAAACATGAGCAACGTGAAGAACCCACACCAGGAGAGTGCAGTGAAGAAAGAACTACATCTTATAATAACAAACATCCAAGAACTGTCACTAAAAACATGAGCAACGTGAAGAACCCACACCAGGAGAGTGCAGTGAAGAAAGAACTACATCTTATAATAACAAACATCCAAGAACTGTCACTAAAAACATGAGCAACGTGAAGAACCCACACCAGGAGAGTGCAGTGAAGAAAGAACTACATCTTATAATAACAAACATCCAAGAACTGTCACTAAAAACATGAGCAACGTGAAGAACCCACACCAGGAGAGTGCAGTGAAGAAAGAATTACATCTTATAATAACAAACATCCAAGAACTGTCACTAAAAACATGAGCAACGTGAAGAACCCACACCAGGAGAGTGCAGTGAAGAAAGAACTACATCTTATAATAACAAACATCCAAGAACTGTCACTAAAAACATGAGCAACGTGAAGAACCCACACCAGGAGAGTGCAGTGAAGAAAGAACTACATCTTATAATAACAAACATCCAAGAACTGTCACTAAAACATGAGCAACGTGAAGAACCCACACCAGGAGAGTGCAGTGAAGAAAGAACTACATCTTATAATAACAAACATCCAAGAACTGTCACTAAAAACATGAGCAACGTGAAGAACCCACACCAGGAGAGTGCAGTGAAGAAAGAACTACATCTTATAATAACAAACATCCAAGAACTGTCACTAAAAACATGAGCAACGTGAAGAACCCACACCAGGAGAGTGCAGTGAAGAAAGAACTACATCTTATAATAACAAACATCCAAGAACTGTCACTAAAAACATGAGCAACGTGAAGAACCCACACCAGGAGAGTGCAGTGAAGAAAGAACTACATCTTATAATAACAAACATCCAAGAACTGTCACTAAAACATGAGCAACGTGAAGAACCCACACCAGGAGAGTGCAGTGAAGAAAGAACTACATCTTATAATAACAAACATCCAAGAACTGTCACTAAAAACATGAGCAACGTGAAGAACCCACACCAGGAGAGTGCAGTGAAGAAAGAACTACATCTTATAATAACAAACATCCAAGAACTGTCACTAAAACATGAGCAACGTGAAGAACCCACACCAGGAGAGTGCAGTGAAGAAAGAACTACATCTTATAATAACAAACATCCAAGAACTGTCACTAAAAACATGAGCAACGTGAAGAACCCACACCAGGAGAGTGCAGTGAAGAAAGAACTACATCTTATAATAACAAACATCCAAGAACTGTCACTAAAAACATGAGCAACGTGAAGAACCCACACCAGGAGAGTGCAGTGAAGAAAGAACTACATCTTATAATAACAAACATCCAAGAACTGTCACTAAAAACATGAGCAACGTGAAGAACCCACACCAGGAGAGTGCAGTGAAGAAAGAACTACATCTTATAATAACAAACATCCAAGAACTGTCACTAAAAACATGAGCAACGTGAAGAACCCACACCAGGAGAGTGCAGTGAAGAAAGAACTACATCTTATAATAACAAACATCCAAGAACTGTCACTAAAAACATGAGCAACGTGAAGAACCCACACCAGGAGAGTGCAGTGAAGAAAGAACTACATCTTATAATAACAAACATCCAAGAACTGTCACTAAAAACATGAGCAACGTGAAGAACCCACACCAGGAGAGTGCAGTGAAGAAAGAACTACATCTTATAATAACAAACATCCAAGAACTGTCACTAAAAACATGAGCAACGTGAAGAACCCACACCAGGAGAGTGCAGTGAAGAAAGAACTACATCTTATAATAACAAACATCCAAGAACTGTCACTAAAAACATGAGCAACGTGAAGAACCCACACCAGGAGAGTGCAGTGAAGAAAGAACTACATCTTATAATAACAAACATCCAAGAACTGTCACTAAAAACATGAGCAACGTGAAGAACCCACACCAGGAGAGTGCAGTGAAGAAAGAACTACATCTTATAATAACAAACATCCAAGAACTGTCACTAAAAATGGACAAATTCGAAAACAAAATGGATATTATCAATCAAGAATGCAGTAAACAACTGGAACGTCTAAATGGAATAGTAAAAAAACAATCTGAACAGATTCTTGCCTTAGAGGAAACAGTAACTGACCTAGATACTAGAGTGACAGAAAATGAACATCACAATGAATTTCTTCTGAAACAAAACACCAGGCTGACTGAGAAACTGGAAGACCCTGAAAGGAGATCAAGGAGGAATAACATAAGCATATATGGAATTCCTGAGAAGGAATAGGGTGCTAATATGATTCATTTCCTCAATAAGTGTTTTTCATCAGCACTAAACATCCCTGAATCCCTCTTTATTGGAATTGAGAGGGGTCATCAGTCCCTGGCAAATCCAGCTTCATCTCTGAGTTCACCTAACCCCAGGTATATAATAGTTAGATTTCTTTCCTCACAAGACAAAGACTTAGTGCTGAAATCAGCTTGGACTAATTCCCCTAGCAAGATTTGACAATGACTATACCTCTACAGTCATATCCAGAAGAAAGGAATGTGTTCCTCTAATTAAGTCCTTGAAAAAAAGCCAATATTAAAGCTCAAATTATTTTTCCTGCAAGAATAAAAATCACCTTGCCAGAAGGAGTGAAGATCTTTGATTCCCTACAAGAAGCAGTAGAATTTATCCAAAAGAAGAAAATATTGTCGGACATAGAAGAAATGGAATAGTCATCCCAAATTTTGAAGAGAAAGGCAACAAAAAATGGATGGTCTGTGAAGGAAGGAGAAAACAAAACTAAGAAACTAAAGGACAAATGAATACATTCCTTCTAATTTGAAATGCTTTGCTTTATGAATCATAATATATTTGATTCTGGAAAGTCTGTATGCTGTAAGGTAATATGAATCATTTTTTAATATTAACTTTCTCTTTTCCTTTCTCTATCTACTATTTCTAATTACATATAGTGCTAAGTATTTAAATAACATTCTCTCTTTTCTTTCTTCCTATTCTTTTTTGTTACCAATGTTCATTTTCTCTCTTTTCCCCATTATAAGTACTTCACATACTTTTCCCTTTTAAATAACTACAAATGATGTATGTCTTCCAATTCTGTAGTAATAGTATAATTTGACTTAATACCAAAGTGCATTTTTTCTAGTGGGTCAGGGGTGGGGTAACAAGGTGTTATTGATTACTGTTTCTAATTAGATGTTTTAGACTCTTTGTGTGTGTGTGTGTGTGCGTGTGTGTGTGTGTGTGTGTGTGTGTGTGTGTGTGTGTGTGTGTATATATATATATATATATATATATATATATATATATATATATATATTTTTTTTTTTTTTCTTTCTTTCTCTGGCCTAGTTAACTTGTGAGTAAATGATTGAAATGTTATAATATGCTTTCTGATTTGAGGCAGCTCTTGTTACTTCTAAATAGCTGTTTTATATGAAAGGGTTAATTTTTCATGATGATGTTTTGTGAGGAAACTGATGGTCTGTGTGACTGTTCTCATTGTGGAGATTCATGAAATGCACTGACAAGGCAGCTTAAGTGTTTTTTTTTCTTTACTGTCTGTAAACTCTAAAAGCTTCAAGATCTGAATTTCCTGTCAAAATGCTGTTTTCCTCACTAGAGACAACTTCTGTTGTGCATGAGCCTATTTAGATACTTTTTAACAAGTTTATGAAGCTGCAGCTTGAAGAAGCAACAGTGATGACATCATTTGACCTTTTGAACTTGTTAAATGGTTCTACTTAGAATTCTGTTATCCTTCACTAGATACTTTAAATGGTAAATAATTAGTTCTTATAAAAGTGTTTAACTCCTTTGAAAATGCCTATGTTCTCATAGATGCATACATTCTGCAGATTCAGTGACACTATTTGTAACTAAATGACATCAAGTGAACTAGGAGCTGCATTAGAAAACTCATTATGCCTATTAATATCAGACTTATGTTATATAAGTAAATCTTTAGTAACTAAACAGAGGGTTGTGAGGCCCCCTTTTTTTTCTCACCCCAACCTTCCTGATGAAAGACGTTGACATAGATATTGCTAATACATATGAGTAATATGTGTATAATTGCAAAATATAATAGTTATGTTGTAATAAGTGTTATATATGTATATTCAACAGATCCTTACATGAAAAATGTTAGATAGATGACTGACAAAATGGTTAAATGATCTGATGTTTCTTGAAAAGTCTTGGAAATAATGGCAATCTTCTTAACCTTCAGCTTCTAATGTTTATACATACTTTGATCTGATGTGTATTTCTGGCATATCGATGTATTAGAGGTGCTATTATCATATATGATATATTCATACAGCTTCATATTTATTGGATACTCATTCTAATGTATATTTCATCTATGTATTAGAGGTGCTATTATATGTGACATATTCATATAGCTTCATATTTATTGGACACTCTCATTCTAATGTATATTTCATGGATTCAGATTTCTTTAGTTGCTTTCATAATGCTTTTCTTTTTTGTTTTTATACCATATTCTAAGCAGAGATGGATAATTTGTGTAATTTGGTATTGGAGAGGTGGTGGATGGATGGTTTAGTTAAGTTTTTAACAAAACCAGAAACTTTATGTTTCATGTATGTGTTTGTAAATAGTTTTGGTTTTTTGAAAGTAGTGGTTAATACACGTTATGCATCCATGATAAGTAAGTTTTCAGTAGATTTCAAGTCAACACAGAAGAAAGGTCTTTCAGTTAGTAATAACATACTCATTTTAGTCAATGGCTTATAAATGTTTATGATTAAATATTAATGGTTTGAACAATAATGTTAAAAGAGCTGGTTTGCTTAAATATATCAAAATGCATAAAGCCCAGAAAGCCCCAGATCAACTTTTTACAGGAAACCCATCTATTAAAAAAAATCTACAAAAATACTCATTTAATGGCTATACCATTCTGGCTGATTAAGACTATAACAAGGGGCACTCTTACTCTATGGAAAAATACTTATACTATGCCAAGAATTATAGATACATTTCAGAAAAAGATGGGATGCTAAGCATGGTTATTTTGAAAATCAATAGGAGGTATTATACTTTGATTAATACATACTGGATACCAGGACTGAGTACTAAATATGTTGACAAATATTTGGACCTGATTACTTTAAATACAAAAGGAAAAATTATAGCAACAGGTGATTTTAACTGCCTATTATCAGGCAATGAAACTTCTAAAAATGGCAAAATAAAACTAACATCTCAAGCCAAGAAGTTAAATGACTTTACAAACCAGATGAACCTTAAAGATATATATGGTCTAAGAGAACATTATTCCTTATTCTATACTCACTATTCATATCAGTTTGGTACACAAACAAATATTGATAAGGTCTTTGTATCAAATAATATATACTCTAAAATAAGTGACGTATCTATAATGACTTGTCCACTTTCAGACCAGAATGCTATAAACTTTACATTAACTACACACACAGATGATTTAAGATTTCTACAGAGAATTCCTGCTTATATAACTAAGTTAAATGACTTTAGGGAATGGATAATGAAAAAAATAGACATGTTTATGGAAACAAATGATAATGGTGAAGTGACTGATACTATACTATGGGACTCCTTTAATGTTTATATATATCTGGTAGAATAAAATCTTGGTACCTTAAAAAAGGAGAGAGTGGGACAAAGAACTTTTAGACTTACAAAAAACATAGGCAAGATAAAAATGGATGCAAAACCAAATAACAAAGTAGCTCATAATGAAATTACCAAGTAAAATCAAAAATACTTAGATGTTCTGAATTATAAGGTAGCCATAAACCTGGAAAATTTGAAATTACAGTCTTATGCTGTAAATCCCAAATATCTACATAAAATAGTGGTAAGATCCAAAAAAAATAAACAATCAAAATCTTATTAATGAGATTAAATATAAAAGTGATGGTTCAGTTAAGAGTACATCTAACCTAATGAGCATATTAGAAGTGTTCAAAAACTACTATAAAGATATAAATAATAACACACCATTTTTGGAAACAGATAATGTAATAAATACTTTTATTCAAGAAAATATTACTACTAAGGTGTCAATGCAACAAAATAACATATTAAATAAACAAATAACACTAACAGAAGCGAAAGAGCAAATAAAAAAATTAAAAGATAAAGTTCCAGGACTGGATGGAATAATTTTTTATTTTATTTTTATTTTACATTTGTTAACCGGGCTAGACTGGCTGGATATATTTCCATTTTCAGCAGAGGCCCGAGGAGAAAAGCTCCACAAAGACATAATAACTATTACATAAGATGGAAAAGAGAGCAGCATACAAAGTATTCTGTATCAGGACAATATTATACAAAGAGTCAAACTTATAATAGGCACAAATAAACAGTTGTACAAAAGTGTACTTATGGCTCTTTGAAGCAGAACACAGGCATACGTTATTTAAAATATTCAAACATTATAAGAAAGAGAAAAGGGTGTTTAAGAATTCCTGCACTATATAAGATTTTTCCTGAATATATATAATAAAGAAAATGATGAGTGCCTTTACTATCATTAAGCAAAAATGTATAACACCTCCAGTGTAGAAATACGCAACTATCTCCCCCATATTAAAACAAGGTAAGGATCCCAAATCTTGTGATTCATATATGCCAATTTCATTACTAAACACTGATTATAAAATTTTCATGACAATATTAGCTAAAAGGATAAAGAAAATATTACCTAATCTAATACATAATGATCAGATAGGGTTCATTCTTCATAGAAAACTGCAAGATATCATTAATAAATTACTATCATTAATAGACATAGCATGCAAATACAAAAAACAACTATTATCAGCCTAGACATAGAAAAGGCTTTTGATTCTATTAGTTGGTCTTATCTACAAAAATTCTGATTGGTTTTGAATTTTCCTCAGATTTTGTCAACTTATTAATGAAAATTTATAGTGAGGCACAAGCTTATGTGAAAACTGGATCATGTCTATCCTCACCACTAGAAATCCTCAAGGGAACTAGATAAGGTTGTCCTTTGTCACCATTATTGTTTGTTCTTTCAATGGAACCTTTTGCTATATATATCAGAAACATACAAAATATAAAAGGCTTTCAAATTAATAAGGACTCTTTTCCTAAGATACAATTATTTGCTGATGATATGTTGTTAACCTTGGGTGATATTGATGGTTCTTTGCATGATGCTATAAATATTTTAAGCAAGTTTGAAAGAATTTCAGGGCTTAAATTTAATCATAATAAATCCAAAACATTACTAATTAACAAAAAGATCTACAAAAACCTAAGAGAGAATAGCCTGTTTAATTGTGAGAATGATGTAATAGAATCTTTGGGTGTCAGTATAAAGAGTACACGGAAAGAGTCTGTTAAACCAAACTACAATAATTTAATAACCACCATTAGTGAACTAATTAAAAGATGGAATAAAATGTTTTTCACGATGGAGTATAGGCTCTCTTTAATTAAAATGATAATTTTACCTAAACTTTTGTTTTATATACAGTCATTGATACTACCCCCTCCCAAAACCATATTTAAAAATTTGATTCCATGCTACTTAAATTTTTATGGTTCCCCTTAAAACCTAGGATTGGATATAAATGGCATATTAGAGCTTGGCACAGTAATGGGATGCATTCCCTAACTTAGATCTTTATTCCAAATCAGTTATTATTAATGTAATATTACATTGGATCACACCTACCTATATATCTGGCTGGAAAACAGTACATGAGATTCATATAACTGATGTCAGAACTACAGAAAATCAATTAAAGGAACAATATGGAATAAGTAGAGTTCATTGGCTTTTATGTGAATTTTGTTTATTTAATAAGAAGTTTGATCATTTTTCTTATGGCATTAATCAAATATTTAATAACTTTAAAAATATAATTGATTGTAATTACATTAAACAATTCATATTTCTTATATTCCCTATAGCATACTCTCCTGATTGCCTAGATTCTTTCAACATCAATCCAATGCAAAAATTAAAGGAAAATAACTTGATATTCTGGCATCAGTTTATTGAAAATAAGAGTATTAAACCACTAAACTCTCTTCTATGTAGTTTTGATAACATAGAAGACAGTTGGTTGTTTATACACTCATTACGGCAGTTTATATTTATTTATTTATTTATTTTATTATTTATTTAAGTTTGATGACCGGGGAAGTCCACTGGGCCAAAAAGACCCTGTTTTCAGTGGAGGCCCGGGGAGAAAAGCTCCACAATAATTGCAAGTTACATTTCACATGTTACAAAAGGACATAGTTCATACAGCTAATTAAACATTTACAGATAAGCTCCATATTTGCAATTGGCTTGTCACGATGTTACGAAAATGAAAGGACATAATTCAATACAGAAATGTATAGAAAACAAAATGAGAGTATCAATCAGACAATCTCTACCTAGTTTGATTCAGCTTTTTATTAAGTGTCTTGAAAAGACAGATTATCACAAATTAAGTATCTCACCTATCTATAAGATACTAAGAGAAGACACTCTAAAGTTTGACTCAGATTTTTAGAATTACTATGTAAAGATTAATGGAGAACAAATCTCCGATTAATCTAAAAAATTGTTAGTACGTTCTACGTATGGGACCTCTTCTTCATTATATTGGAGATTGTATACATGGAAATTTATGAATATGAGTTTCTACACTCCACATAAAATAAATCTTATGCTCAAAAACAGTGAAAGTAAATGTTGGATATGTGATGACTTACTAGACACCAAATGGGTTCACATGTTCATTGAATGTGTAAATGTTGTTCAATACTGGAAAGGCTTCAGATATTTTGTAAATGCTTTATGGTCTGATAACTGTCATATTTCTAACTCACTAATCCTATTCAGTGTTCCTATACTTAATGTAATACCTAAATCTCAGATTCAGTTACTCTGGCCAATTCTTGCAATTGCCAGAAAAGTTATTACTTTGAAATGAAAAAGTAAACAATATTTGATGTTTAAAGATTTTATTAATTTAGCAAAAGTTGTTTGTAAAAAAGAATTACAAACCATTTGTTAAAGAACTCATAACATTACTCATAAAAAATAGCATGGCAAAAACTGGAAAACCTTTTGAACAAATACTGATAATTTCTCATGGATAAAATGATTGTTTATCATGGATGAATGTAAATATTGTAAATAGTTTTGTTATTGTTTTATTGTATTTGTTATATGTACATTTGCATATGTTTATAATGAAAACGAAATACAAATGTTTTTGAAGGAAGGTAGCACTCATTTTATACACCATCACAATATATAGAGAATCTTCAGCATTGTGCTCACTGCAGCCAACAACGCCCTATAGAAAGATGCAGTGCATGCCATTATTGTACAATCTACAGCACTGTTATTTTAGTATACCAACGCCTGAAATGAGATGATAGCATAATCTACTAGGCACGCCTAACTTTTTATCATAAATAGATAAGCACTATAAGCTATGCTAATGCACACAATCATACATCTATATAATTTACTGCACAATTGGGTCAAACCATAAGAGGTTCTATCAGTATATAATAAGTGATGAGTAGTTCAAAGGTCACAGCTAAAGCTGCACACCTGTAATTTTGAATAAGCTTGTCACAGCCATCCACTTCCTAATAAAAGGGTATTTGTGAATCTCTTTTTTTTCAAAGGTAAATATTACCACATACATGAGAGGGAGGACTATTTAACAGTAAATTTGCTAGTGGTTATATTCGCTTGCCACGGTTCAGTGAAGTACAACTTATCATTTACAATTACAGATCCCAGATAGGCTGTAAACAGTGATGATAGATGAAAATCGGTATGCATTACTGCTCATTTTGAAAAATATTCCTTAAATGTACATTTGCAGTTTTATGAAATGACATACAAGTTTAGATTCTTGTTAGTCAAAACTGGCCAACAGATTTTAAGAGAAGATCTCCACTGATCTGTATTTCACTAAGAGCTCTGTCTCAGTTTTTAATGGCAGAGGCTTTCACTATGGACTTGGGTACACAGAGTCATACTAAGGACACTGTGCAGAAAGAAGTAATGAGGAAGATCTCATGTGTATTTTGTTTCTCAAGCTACAAGGAAATTTGTTCTGAAAAGCTATCTATGTTACATAGTCATGTGACCATGTGTTTTGAAATATGTGTAAATACATTGGCTAGGGGAATTGCTTATTACTTTAGTATGTGATGGTACCCCTTAATTTTGTGGTAGATGGAGCTTTGTTTTGTTTGCCATTTCTTTACTGTTTACTGCAAGTTATAAACTTTTTTTTGTGTGTGTAAATGAGAAGTCTTACTTTTTTATATCCAAGTTATGCAGACTTACCAATTGCCACACACAATCTCTGGCTGGCTTAGTACAGGCACTCAGTAGTACAGGCATTCAGTTACTGGCAATGGTTTAGTATGGCGTGCAGGTCAGATGTCTTGCGTTATTTGTGTGTGCTACACAAAAAGGTCTGCTTAAGTTGAAGTATGCAAAGAATTTAGCCATGTCAGCTGCAAATCTCTCACCAAGAAGTTCATATTACATGTCATTGCAAGAATATCTGCAAGTTTCATTTTCCATTAATATAGTCTATATGGTGGGGGGGTGGGGGCTAGTGCCTTGTGAATGTTCTCCTCCCTTTAGAACTAGCTGTGTCAGGGGGTATGTGGATGCCTCCCCCCCCCCACTGTCTGCTGCATTCATTGTTGAGCACTCCATTTTAATAGTCATGCAATCAGCATAATGATTCCATTCTCATATAAATGTATACAGGAAATAGGTATTGTAAAATAGTGCCTGATGTATCCCATGTTGCATCTGACATTTTTGCATCAAAGACACACGTATTTACTTTGCACAGATACTCAATGAAGGCATGTAGGGATGCTTTTCTTCTAACACACTTCCCAACCTTCACAACCATTTTACATTGTAGCAAGACAGATTTGAATTTTACATTGTAGCAAGATGGATTTGAATGTTACATTGTAGCAAGACGGATTTGAATGTTACATTGTAGCAAGACGGATTTTAATACTTGTACTTATTTTCATTTCCAGTATGGGACAGGCCATTGCTGGCTGCTAAAGCATATACAGCCTGTGTCATTGCTCAGGATATTCCCTTCCTGGAATGTATTTCAAAGAGATACCTTTCATAATGTAAAATGTGTCTTAGGCATGTGACCTTCAGGCATGTTCCAGTCTAGGTCCTGTACATTCGTGATGGTCTACCACTGTGAGATTTATTTTGTCCACCAGTGTAATGTTTAATAACATATATGTAGCCTTCAAAATTATGTCTTTGTTATGTGCACATGGTGCCCATTCAGGCCAAAGTGTTTTCTCATCATTGTATTTGTACATTCATGTGTACCCTCCAGCTAACAATGTTTTTGCTTGTGAGATAGCTGGATGTAATAGTGCATATAATGCAATAAGTGTTACATGCAGGAATTTACTATGATGCACATACCTATATGTTGTGAATGCATAATGTTCTACACTTAGCAGACTATAAGTAGGAACAGGGCAAAACAGCTTTGGAAGGCTGTAGCTGTCTGATTGTCTGTGAGTTTTAACCAGTTTTCTCCCCGCAAGACTGTTTTGGATGTTTCACATCAGATTTTTGTTCCATCTGTGCTTTTATGCTCATGGTTTATGGCCTGTACAGCACATATTTGTATATGAGTTTTCTTTTTCATATCGGAACATCATTGCAGGTAGTGCAAACGCCTCCTTATGCACTAATGCATATTTACAATTCACTTTAGACCTGTACACCATACTAGTGCCACAATAAGTAGTCTGTCACTAAAATATCCTGGGGTTTTGTGTATCCTTAAGACGATCGTGACTCCTTCAAAGCACTTCTTTTGTTTTCATCATATGGTATGTGATATGCATTTCATTGTGAGCCATCTGTTGTTTTAATTCAAGGCCACCAAAAAAGTGAAAAGTCCGATTTCCCAAAGAAGTAAATGAGGTCTTGAAGGAACACTGTTGATAACCAGAAGGAGGTACAGGGAGCACTAGGGCAGAATGTGAATGAATATGGTTGCAGATGTCAGTGTTGAAGCTAACTGTGGCAGATTAATATTATAGTGGCACAGAAGGTTAGCCAAACAGTCCACTTATGCTGTGCTGACAAGGCCATAAGAAGGCTGAAACATGCATGTCTACAGCTAGTGGCATTTGTCTTTATTGGCCTGAATTTGTCTATAACAGACTTAAAAAAGAAAAAAGTCATGGGCATTCAGAAATGCCATATAGATGAAACACTCAATGTCTTTAAAGGGTCATTTGTATATATCCCATATTACCTCTAATACAAGAGATTTTAAAGAATCACACAGTGGAAAATCAAGCTTGGCTAGATTTTTCTTGTAGTTTTTAGTTTTCTTGTAGTTTTTACTGACTGTTTTTTATGTGTGACCTTGTTACTCATTGTTTTAGGTATATTCAGATGTACATATTTGTATTAAATCTAATATACCAAACATTTAGACATTTCCTCTGGATTTACTACATCCTTTCAAAGTCTTTATTTAACTGTTCATTTTATTAACAAAAGAATCTCAGTCCCACTACAGTGTCACTTTTGCTGATGTTAAATAAGACCAGTGCTACTCTGGAACTTTGTGGTACCTCACTAACATTGTCTCTTCGCTCACTGCAGACTCTGTTTACAATTCTTTATTGTATTTTGCTCTGCAGCAGCCATTTAATCCTAACTATTATGTTGGTCGCCCATTCCAGACCAAACTTATTTTAGTATTACCTTTTTCTGTGCTTTTGTTGCAGATGCATTCCTAAAACCTAGGCAGACCACGTTCTTATTTGTTGTGACATGCATTACATTGATCACCTGTTCAAAACTTATCTGAGATGTTCTTCCCACTGTAAATCTCTGACTCTTGAATCATATGCAGCCCAAATCTATAGATATTTAATGATTCATTCAGAAATAAATGAATCCTTTGTATATATAGAAGGGAGACTAAACAAGCTATGATGGTCTTCCTGAACTCTGCTCCTGTTTTTCACAGCCCTAAACACCCTTCAGTCATTTGATTCTTACATTTCAGACAGCCCATGATTCATTAGACATTAGTGCTGTAACTAGTTCTAGAATTTTCACATTTTGAGATGAATACCACGTAGTGCCATTACATTGCTGGTTTGCTGGCTTAGATTGTTCAGGACTAGGTATTGATCGCAGTATCTAAGATAATAATGTTGCTTGTTTCTGGTATATCTCCTTCCCCTTCTGTGAAAATGAAGGTGAAATATTTGTTCATCATCCTCGCCTATCTTCTGTTCCTTACTGAATGTGCCTTCTCGCCTCTATAAAGGCTCAGTATTAGTAACAGAGTGAATGGAATGAAATCTCTTTTATTCATGTTCCAGTAATGATTAAAAGAAACACATTTTTCAGCAAAAGTGGTGTATGGCTTTCTGTTCTGTGTTTCTGGAAATATAATACTTTTTCCAGCTCGAGTGAGTCAGTTTTAATTATATTAATCTGAAGAATGGGATAGAGCCACTGCTTCTACAACATAAATATTTTTGTCTTCATTCCAAAACTATTTTTTTCGGTGCACTATTGCCATGATTTATTTGCTAATCAAACAGAACGTTAGCAAATGAGCTTCAGTCAATTGTATTCAACTATTCAGTATTCTTTCTTTATTTTTCTTTCATTTTTTAACTTAGTTTTATCTCCTACTATTGTTTGCTATCTTATCCTCATCTGGCTTGTTGATGTTCTCACTGCCTTTTCTTGTTTCTTTTTTTCTTTCTGTTTTAAAAAGTGTTCTGCTTTACTCCTTCTGGGTTATGTTCTAACTTGTTCTATACTTGTTTACTGATTTGATGTACAAAGGTATGTTGCTTCTATGAATGCATTGTTTTCTTTTTTGAATTATTCCACAATCTCTCCTAAATTTTCCCATAAGGAATCATTCCATTTAACTGAAGTCAGTCTAAAGTTCAGAGCTATAAATTTCTGTAAATTGTACCATCTAAACTTTAACACGACATAGCCCTGCCTTACTTTAGCCATGTGTGTTTTTCTTTTTCTCATTTGATTGAAAATGGGCATTCTTTTTATTGTCAGCACATAGGTTCATAGGTAGGTATTAGGCTATTGGCCCGAGGGCCTAAGTAAGCCTGGCCAACAAGGTTGCCCGGCTTATGCCACCCATGAAAGTTATTTTCCTATGCCACTGAAAAATAAACAGCCTTTGCAAGTCTTGAACCCAGGACCCTGCACACCATAGCCAAAGTGATTTACCACTAAGCCATGTCAGATACTGTAATGGCCACCTGTTGTAAATATATTTTGCTCCTTCAGTACGAAAAGGAATTTTTTTTCACTTTTCTCCTTCTTACCTTAATGCACACTCTTGCAAATTGTTATTTTTATCTCACCTGGAAGTTTGTGACTTTTGACCCTTGTGAGACATGATAGGTAAATGAAAGGCAATATATACAGTTTCAATTGTGTAGCTAGTGTGGTGCGAGACGGGCAGGTGCCCATGGCGCAAAGTGTAGGGGGCACAATCGGCTGATCCCAATCTCTCTTTCTTTAAGCCAGTATTGCATTTGAGATCAAACCTGAGAGCTGTAGTGCTGCATGTGTGATTTAAACTGTAGCAACTGCTTGCCACATTGTACAAACAGTTTGCTACAGTTTAACAGTTAATTTTTTTAACTAAAACCTGAGTGTTGTAGCACTGCCTGCAGGCAGGGTGTAAACTGTAGCAAGTGTTTGCTACATTTAGGTTCATAGGTTCATAGGTAGGTACTAGGCTATCTGCCCGAGGGCATTTATAAGCCTAGCCAAAGTGTCAGCTTTCGCCGCCCCATTGATTAATTTACTGAGCCTCTGTCAAGAAGAGCCAATGAAGTGATCCCAGGGGTGTATTGTCAGTTAGCCATCCACTTGTCAAGGTTTCTCTTGAAGAGTGTTAGTGAGGGGCTCTGCCTAATGTAGTTAGGAATTTTGTTCCAAAGCATGGGGAGTCTCTGTGACAGGAATCTATCCCTCCAGCATGTTCTATTTATTGTTGTGGTGAGGTTTAGCTCACTAGAGCAAGTGGCTCTCAATGACTTGGATTTCTTTAGGTGGAGCATATCCATCAATTTTGAGTTGGACATGGCTTTGTAAGTCAGGCAGAGATCACCTCTGAGTAAGCAATATGCCACTGAGTACCGCCGGAGTTTTTCCAGTCGGGCTGCATAGGACATATGTTTGAGGTACTTTTGTGGTCTTTCCAGCTGTTGGAAGTGTCTTGTGAGGTACATCCCAAATGGGGCATTATACTCTATGATGGGTCTGATGAGTAACGAGTAGAGGGGCACTATAATCTCTTTATTTCTAGATGCAAACTCTTTAGTAATTAGATGGGCTACATAGAAAGATTTCCTAACTACCTTGGTAATATGATTGTTAAAGCAGAGATTACTATCTACCTGGGTCTCCATATCTCTTATTACCTCTTCTGTATTAAGGGGGCTGCCACCTATGTGGTAATTCATGGGTGTTTTATTTTTCCCAAGCGGGATTACTATGCATTTTTTGGCATTCAGCTTGAGACCATGACTTTGACACCAGGTATCCATCTCAGTAAGGCTCTTTTGGAGAATGTCCATGTCAGCCGGAGGGTCAATTATGGCTCCCAGTTTGCAGTCATCAGTGAACTTGGTTAGCCATAGTCCTTCTGTGTTTGCCTGTACTTCTGAGAAGTATATGCTGAACAGTAGGGGTCCCAGGACTGAGCCTTGTGGGACACCACTTGTGACTGGTTTAGAGTCGGACCTGGAGCCCACTATTCTTACTGTGTGAGTTCTGTCTGTAAGCCAGTTGGCAACCCATCTCGTGATGTAGAGGTTTATGTTCAGGCTAGTGAGTTTTTCTATAATACCCGAGTGGGGAATGGTGTCAAAAGCCTTGGTGAGGTCAAGGTAGGCTGTGTGAACCACCTTCCCCTCATCTATGGTCTTGGTGACTGTCTCGAAGAAGTCAACCAGGTTTAGTAGACATGATCTGCCCTTAAAGCCAAACTGGGTCGGGTCAAGTGTTTGGAGGTTCCCAATGTCTTTGTTAATGAGTTCCATGATGATGCGCTCCATAGACTTGCAGACCAGCCTAGTCAGGCTTATGGGGCGATAGTTATCAGGTTCAGTTGTGGCCCCTCCTTAAGGTTGAACAGTGTTAGTTAGTCCGTTAGGGGTTAGTCCGTTCTGTAGTTCGTGCAAGACGCTACCTGGGACACCATCTGGCCCCAGTGACACTGTGCTTTTGGCTTTTGAAAGGACTGTTTTCACCTATGCATCTGTGATTTCCGGGACACTACACTTTTTTGGTATTGTTGTGGGCCCTTTTGGGGTGAGAGGGGGGTGAAGTTTGCACTGAATCTACTATCTGCCAGGCTGTTGGCAATATCAGTAGGTTCAGTATATTTTCTGCTATTTTGCACTAGCTCAGAGCATATCTGCGAGTTGCCACTTAGATTCTTGACATAGCTTTGTGGTTATCTTTCAAATCCTTGGCTATTTTTCATCAAGCACCTTGTTACAATTTCTAAGAAGATTTTTTCAAGTAAAACTTGAGCAGTGTAGCACTCCATGCAGGCAGAGTATACATATGTAGAAAGCTGTTTGATACAGTTTATAAGAATACGTTCTTATTTACTTATTTTAATAAAAAGGGGAGGGGCAGGGCACAGAAACAGAACTTGAATGGCTGGGCAGAAATGAGGGGGATGCATTGTGTCTGGTTGGCAGCTATAGAAGGAATGTCTGGGGTTGGATCTGTAATCAGCTTAATAGAGATACAGTAAAGTTTCTTTTTTTTTGCTCTTTGCTTGAAGAGCTAAAGGAGCGGGATGCTGGTTCATGGTACTGGCACAGGACGCTAGCTGAGCCAGCTATGCCTCTGTACAGCTTAACTCAGAGTATTACAAAACACCGGAACAAAACAATGTCAGTGAATTCAGTATCAAATACCAGAAATACCCACGTTGTAAGGCCTGCCATGAAATAGAACAGCTACTCAAGGAACAAATGTATAAGTCTGGATTCAACACTGGCTCTCAACTAGATTCCTTTTGGTAATTACTGCTGTCAAGAGTTTTTCTTAGCAAAACAGACTGTAAAAGCGCATATAGGAGCCTGTATTACAAAACACTGGAACAAAACAATGTCAGTGAATTCAGTATCAAATACCAGAAATACCCACGTTGTAAGGCCTGCCATGAAATAGAACAGATACTCAAGGAACAAATGTATAAGTCTGGATTCAACACTGGCTCT
Organism: Protopterus annectens; assembly: GCF_019279795.1. Classification (NCBI taxonomy): domain Eukaryota; kingdom Metazoa; phylum Chordata; order Ceratodontiformes; family Protopteridae; genus Protopterus; species Protopterus annectens. Next base: position 116,014,925 of record NC_056745.1, read on the forward strand.
CAGCTAGATTCCTTTTGGTAATTACTGCTGTCAAGAGTTTTTCTTAGCAAAACAGACTGTAAAAGCCATATAGGAGCCTGTAAAAAAATGATGCTAGAAACAGATATGCAAATTGTAAGGATAATTGCTGCAGTAATATTCCTTAATCATTGGAATTAACCATAAATGAACTTCTGCCCTTCCAGCCTGACTTCCAGATCTTTCAGACATTCCAGAATGTGGCTTATTTCCTCCCTAAAAAACAGAGTAACCTGCACCACTTACAGATCTTTTGTTGCAAAAAGAGATCAAGTCATCACATCTGTTTGATGGTCTGTTTTAGTCATCCTCCAGAGATTTAACATGTACCTATTTTTTCTGGATTTGGATTTTCTTGTTACTGTCATATTGTAACTTATAGTTCATCGTGGAAGTTTTTTTCAAAGTCCTTGATGCCACTGTGAAAAAATCACTAACAATAATGTCTGCAAAACACAAATTATTTCTAAGGCCTATTCTCTACAGTCTATTTTACTGAGGGAAGACAACAAAGCCTTCTGTATTCACTATGTAACTTTTAATGTAAATATATTTATTTTCAAACCTGTAATCTCTGGTCATTGTAAGCACAATACAATCGGAAACTGCCCTACCACAGCAAAACATCCATTAATGGGTAGTCAGAGACATAAATACTTTCCAGAAGAAGGAACTCAGACATGGAAAAATGGAAATGCTAATTAAAGTATTAATTTGCTGCAGTCCCTTTATGAAGGAAAGTTAAGTAACAAATCTTTGGAGTCAAACGTACAATATCAAGCTACACAGCTGTTGATGCAAACGTGTGTTGTTTTTTACATTTTGTTTTGGTGATAAGTACAGCCTACTAACATGTTTTAGAACTTAAAACTCCTGCCATGACATCACAAAACACTAAACCTATAAAACCTCACTATTTTAACTAATGTATAAACCATGATATTTCCATGCTAAATGTCAGTTAGTCTTTTTGCTTCCTAGAAAGACTGCTGGTCAGTTAGTTATTGCAAGTGAACCACCTTAGATTGAAAGTTTATCACATTATGATGTAGTAGCAAACTCTACAATGTAAGTAAAAGAAGCTGTTTTTCTATAGAAGTAAGTTGGGTTCGTTACCCATAATTGTTTACTGTTGTATGTAAATCACTGTCCAGTACTTGCCATTACATCATTTTGTGGGTGTGGTTTTAGAGAAAACCTGAGTAAACAGTGAAACTTAAAAAATTAAACAACATGCTTAATTTTTTGCAAAACCACTTGTAACATTTAGATTAGGTGCATGACTAGAAATTTAATTATTTGTAAAACAAAGATGCCTCGGAAATTGACCAATACACTTTAAACTAACTGAAACAAATAAACAAACATAAAACTTATTGCATATTATACTCTCTGTGCTATGATACCACATACCACCTTAAATGCTAATGAAATATTAGCACTTTTTTCAGAAGGGCACCAATGAGGCAGCACATAAATAAAACGGTGTGTAACTTATTTAAACTCTAGTCAACAGATATCAACACAACTAACACATCCCAGTGAAATGAATGGGCAATCATCCATGCTTAAAAAAATGAAATACTTTATTTCCTCCTTTGCATGTTAAATGAAATGCTGTACACTGTAGGATTACAAAATCCAGTTTGTAAATAAGTTCCCTAATCCCACAGTACAAGATATTTCATATATAGTTGCAGTATGCTCTTTCAAAGTCATGTCAAAACTTGTCTAAAGTACTTGATGTTGAGTACAGGAGTCAACAAAAGAAGCAAAACCTGATATGTGACATTAATAGAACCTGCTGGAGGGACAA